>NC_062223.1:38085758-38388139 GCF_902686445.1 Sciurus carolinensis
AAAGATGAGACAAGAGCCTCAGGTGTACAATCATTTTGTGTTATTAGACTGCTAAGAATTTCAAATGGAGGCTTCATTAGTGGTCCCAAAGACCATCTACTCGAGCCTGAAGCTACGACTAGAAGGACCTCTTCTGTTTTCCATTCATTGTCTTCTCTTTGGCTTCCAGTCTCATTGCTTCTCTCATGCTATGCTATTTATGGAACACTAGACACGTGGTGAGGGGATGTAAGTGTTATTTTGGAAATAAGATCTGTTACTGAATATAATTGAAGTCTGCCTGGTGGTAATGGCTCTTTTTTAGGAGAAAAAAAAAAAAATCATGAGCAAAGCAGGAAAGATCATGTATGAGATGAGAGGCCTCCCCAAGCATGACCTTTCTAGGCATGCATTTATTCTGTTCCTCAGGGACTGTCCCAATTTTCCCTATGGTTCCTTCCTTGCCCACAGTTTGTGTTTTAGGCTAGGGAAGGACACAGAGCACTCTGTGGAGAGAAGACATTTTAACTCCTCCATCCCAAAATACACACAAACACACACAAATGCTCACATGGTCCCTATTTTGTCTCTTGGCTGTAAGGAACACTTGCAAATTCCTCTGCTCACTTTAAAGTTGGTAACTTCATCAAGTCCCTCTATGCCAGCACCAGGCTACAGTATCTGGTTGCAAAGCTGTTTAATCTCTCTGGGAGTTTATTGTTTTAAATCCATGACTAACAATCATTCTAAAATATGGCAAATCAGATGTCTATAAACTCCTATAGTTTTTTTTTTTCCTTTTTTTCTTTTTTGAAGCTGGAGTACATTTATCTCCTGTTTCTTGGGTTTTCTCACACGCCAAAGAAATTCATACAGATCCTTTTCTGGTCTGCTTCACTCCTTTCTGAGTTTCCATACAAGGGCACCAGGGAATCAGATCTATAAGATCTGCACTTGTTTTCTTGACTTGGAAAACTTCTAAAAAGTTACTGTGCTGGAGGGTGATAACTACAGTTCCATTTTAACCTCAGAGGGGCTGACAAGGGGGATTCCAGTGAGCAGATGTTATTTTATTTTATTTTTTTAAACCTCATACTTTTGACTACATATTAAAGATATTTATAAAAACAGATATGAGAAACAAACATGATAAAACATGCTCATAATTATCTATATATTATTAATTGCTACTTGGTTAATATTTATCTTGTCTATATAAGTACAGTAGTTGGTACCAGTATCAGGTGTACACAACAACCTTATAGAAATATCCTAAAAATATTAATGTAATAAATACTTTAAATAGGATTCTAAAAAGATTATTAATATGGTCTACATTTTAAAAGCAGCTGAGGTACATAGAGATGAAGTGACTTCACAAATGTTCACATTTAGGAAATGAAAATTGGGATTTGAAGGCAGTCTTCATGGTTAGAAGCCCCTGATAGACAACTATTACATATCATTAATCTCTGCCAAGAATTTTCAAATAAATGCTTCATCAATAGTCCCAGAGACCACTAGATCAGGCACTTAACTCTGTGTTACTGTGATTCCATCTATGCCAATAGTTAACTGGTAAGTCAAATGAGGACAACAACAATTTCCCTCTTTCTATAGGGAAATGTGGATCCCTGTACATTATTGTTATGCATGCTCAAGTACAGATGAAAATTACTGCAGAAACATAATTGTGGTGTGGTCACAATAACATATTTTGTGTTAAGTACTTAAACTTCATTAGAGCCTGGCACATTTCAAGGCTTGATACTTAAGAGCCACCTAGCCCTAGTTTGGTGGGATGTCACAGAATGTCATAGATTGGTGAAACTATTGCATTTTACTGATTGTAAATCTGGTGCTTCTTAAAAGAAAAACGTAAGTTCTTAAGTTCACATCGTGGCTACTCTTATTTCATCCAAATACTATCAGTTGTCAGGGAGGGTGTTTTGATTCATGGTTTATCAGCATTCCTCTCCAGTTGTTAAAGAAAATGTTCATTTTCTATGTTGGCTAGATCTCAGAAATACCCAAGACCTTCCCTGTTTGGAGTTGGGCTACCTCTATTTCATTTATAGAGAGCACTTCAGTGTAATTACTGCTGTTGAGAAAGGGATATTGGAATCTGTTTGCCAGTGTTATTTTTCCCCTTCTAAGATGATATGTTGGTAATAAAATGGAAAGTGCGTTACCATGTATGACTACAGAGCCTTAAAGTTAATATTTAATAACTCAGTTAGCTATATGGCTTTGAAACCAATCTGTTACCTTGAGTCTATTACTAGAAATGCTGTTCAACTGAAAAATACCTTTAAAACCTCAGGGGATCCGTATGGATACAACGTACTATTTTTCAAAAATTAACATAAAAAATTGTAAAAACTTCAGCATAGTTGCTGGCCTGATGTGTGACTGCAGAATTTTCCTCTAGCCAGATAGTACTCAGATTTTTCCTTTTTGGTAAAATGAAGGGATTAAAGAAATGAACTCAAAGTACTGGGGGCTTTATTTTCCTCCAATATTAAATTTCAAAGGATGATGAAATTCAATGATGACAAATGAGGCACTTAGAGAGGTAAATATAGTAACCTGAGTAATAACGTGATAGTGTTTTCCACAGCGGGGAGAGGAGTCTTAGAATTAGTATACTTCCTTTCTGAATCTCCTTCTCTCCCCTGTGCTTGCTGGGTACAAAATGAACAACTAAGGATGTCTGAAATCTCAGAGTAGAATAAAATAAAAACATGGAAGTAATCGCTAAGAATTTTTAAACCTTAAACTCCTCCAGAATTTTTGTTTTTGTTTTGTTTTTGTCAATCTCTCCTCTTTCTAGCACATGTTAAGTATTCAGTAAACTATAAATATTACTTTTTCTGACAAGAATCTACATAAAGAACATTGACATAAAGAAAATTGAAGTAAAAAAGTAACAAGTTACTAAATCCAGTAAATGGTAAGCAACTTTATTACAGGTACTACAACCATGATTCATCCATTTCTGTGTCTTCGGAGTCTAATACAATATCTAATATAGAGTGGGGAATTAATGAATTCATGCTGAGTTAATGAATAGGATTGATTCTACTCATTAGGTTCAGAAAAGACATTAATAGTTGCTACAACAGCCAAATAACAATCACATTTATTTAGCAATTTTTGTGTTCTTTTTTACACATTATAAAAAATAGTTGTGTGATTTTCATTTCTAACAGCAATGAATGGGAATTTTTCTGAGTCGACTTTCTTTCCAATGCTTGTTATTGTTAATGTTTTTAATCTTTGGCAATCTTCCTAAGGAATAATGATACATTGTTGTATATTCATTTGAATTTTCTTATATGCTAATTAAGAGCATTTTTGTAAGAATATTGGTTATTTGATATTTTTAATTTAGAAAGTGCTTACTTCAGTGTCCACTTATTGATTGTTTTTTTTTTTTTTTGTCTATGGATTTTGAAATGCTTTTGTTTATTTTTTGCCTGTGTTTTTTTTTTTTTTTTTCTTTTATGCTGGGGATAGAACCCAAGGCTAAGTATGTGCTTTAGTATTGAGCTATACCCCCAGTCCAAGAAACGATTTGAATATGTTCTGCCTATTAATTATTTGCTAATTGTAGGTGTTGCAAATGTCTTCCTTCATTTCACCAATTGAGTTTTGTTTGCTGTATGTTATCTTTTTATGATTAATACTTTTGAAGTATATGATCAAATTTACCAAATTTGCGTGGTTAATGCTTCTTATACCTAAGTTTGATTCATATTCTTCCCCATCCCAATGTCATGAAAATGTTTTCCTATATTATCTTACAAAAGCTTCATCATGTTACCTTTCAAATATTGCCTATCCTTTATCAAATAATCTTTCTTGAAAAGGTGAGGATTGTATGTGGGGAAAACCACCAAACCATTACAAGGCATGGTAGTCCTTTCTTCACAAATGAGAGTTGCATATCTAACACAACCAGCTAGGACTAGGTTATTCAAGCTACTGTAATTTTTTTTAAATACCAAATTCTCTGACCTAAAACTAATCCCTTGTGGTTCAAGCAGAAAATATCTGCTAGAACAGATCCTATGTTCAACATAATCATATCAGGTCCAAATATCCAATCCCACTATGTAATTGAAAGGTCAAAAATATTTGGTAAACAGGACTAAAGACAAAACAGACTACTTTTCCAATCACTACACATTGAGCTCATTATTCCTCTTGGTAATAACATATATTCTTTCTTTCCAAGAAAGATAATCCTAAATTCCCATCCAGGGCTGGAATCAAGCACAAATTCCAGGATAATGGTATGATGGGCTGAAAGGACCCTTCTCCCCCCACCAATTATTCCCCTAATCCTAATTTCAAGAACCTGTGAACATATTAGCTACATGACAAATGAGATTTTGTAGATGTATTAAAATTACAACCTTAAAATACAAAGATCATACTGGATTGTTGATTGGGACAAAACTAATCTCATAAGTTCTTAAAAGAAAAAACCTGCCTCTCTCTAGGAAAGGAAATCCAGAGAAGATAAGTGTATTTGTCTTCCAGGTGTCCATTACTTGTCAGGGATTCCTAAAATTTTCTATAGAGTACTTCCGTCTATCCTTGTTGGTCATATCAGAAATAAGCATTGAACAATTTATCCTCCTTTGGGAATGAGCAGTTCTTCAATCTGTTTCCTTCATGTTGGGTCCTAAGTGTTGATTTTCTTTTTTTTTTATCATAGTAACAGGTAGTTTTAGACTGCTAGTTTTCATGACAATTAAAAACTATTTTAGAAATATAATCTTATTTTATATTTGAGTTAAAAGTCATAATCATGACTCTTTTCAACAGATATTCCTTAAATTTCCGGACATAACATTGAAACATACTGCCATCTTTCCCATTTCTCAATACCACCTCTCTGTCCAACTAATTGCAAATTCTGTTAAAGAACAATATTTTTCTGAGTCACAATATCCAGCTTGGAGCCTCATCCTTCATTGAACCTTTGTTATGATTCAGTTGTACTTAATAGTCTTATAGCATACAATCTACTTTAGCACTGATTGTGTTTCAGATTTCTCTGTAAATTTCTCTGAAGCCATGAAGGCAGAATATTGGTCTAATTTAGCTCATGTAATCATCTTCTGGTACATAGCTTGGGAAAAAGGTATCTGTGATTGTATCTGAAAGGGTTAATAAGTCAAAGCACTTACTTAAAGCAGATGAGGTTAAAGCACAAAAACAAAAAAGTCCAATATGGTCTATAATCATTTTTACTCTGATTAGAGATTTAGGCAACAGTTGGGTTGTATGAAATGAATAGGTGATTAAACTAATATATGTTTTCTCAGACAAAAGGTACAGTGTCAAAAATCATTTATTTACAAGGTGGGTGTGGTGGCCCATGCCTGTATTCCCAGATACTCCAGAGGCCAAGACAGAGGAACAAAGTTCAAAGCCAGCCTCAGCAATATTGAGACTCTAAGCAACTCAGTCTCTAAATAAAATACAAAATGGGACTGGGGATGTGGTTCAGTTGTCAAGTGCCCCTGAGTTTAATTACCAGTACCATCACCCCGTCAAAAAAAATCTTATTTATTTACAAAGAATAATTTCCCCAACTTTGCAGAGGAGATGTCAGAAGTCTGTAAAACTTCTGCTGGAAAATCTCAAGTAGATATGAACTACGGTTTGTAATATTGGAGAATGACTTGTAATTTTAAAAAAAATTGATGATTTAATTATAGATTCTGGAAACTAGCGCTCTATCTGAAGTATGAGTGGCAAAGATATTCTCCCACTCCGTAGGCTCTCTCTTCACATTACTGATAGTATCCTTTGCTGAGAGAAAGCTTTTTAGTTTGAATCTATCCCAGTTGTTGATTCTTGCTTTTATTTCTTGTGCTATGGGAGTCCTGTTAAGGAAATCTGATCCTAAGCCAACAAGTTGAAGATTTGGACCTACTTTCTCTTCTATAAGATTCAGGATCTCTGGTCTGATTCCCAGGTTCTTGATTCATTTTGAGTTGAGTTTTGTGCAGGGTGAGAGATAGAGGTTTAATTTCATTCTGTTGCATATAGTTTTCCAGTTTTCCCAGCACCATTTGTTGAAGAGGCTATCTTTTCTCCATTGCATATTTTTGGCCCCTTTGTCTAGTATGAGAAAATTGTATTTATTTGGGTTTGTGTCTGTGTCCTCTATTCTGTACCATTGATCTACCTATTTTGGTACCAATACCATGCCGTTTCTGTTACTATTGCTTTGTAATAGAGTTGAAGATCTGGTATTGCGATACCCCCTGCTTTGCTCTTCCTGCAAAGGATTGCTTTAGCTATTCTGGGTTTCTTATTCTTCCAGATGAATTTCATAATTGCTTGCTCTATTTCTGTAAGGTACATCATTGGGATTATAATTGGAATGGCATTGAATCTGTATAGCACTTTAGGTAGTATGACCATTTTGACAATATTAATTTTGCCTATCCAAGAACATGGGAGATCTTTCCATCTTCTAAGGTTTTCTTTAATTTCTTTCTTTAGTGTTCTGTAGTTCTCATTGTAATGTTTATGGAATTTTTATGTTAGAAAGAGAGAAGTATGAAAACTAATAACCTGTGTTTCGGTATATGGGGGGTTAAATTGCGTATAGTCAAGTGGTTTTAAAAATTATTTTCATTGATGTCTTTGTGATCTTGTAAGCAACACATCTTGTGCAAAAATGAGTACCTCTCTGTCTAAGGGTTGTATTTTGACAGGATTCTTCCAAAAGACTATGTACAGTGGCAATTAAATATGATTCATCCCATGTTAAAACTTTGCAAAGATTTGCTAAAGTAACTTATAAAGGATCTATTTAAAAAGGTGGTCCTATAAAACTCCCAAGTAACTGAAATGCATTGAAAACAAATTTTAATTTTTTTATTATTTGGATATTATTTCACAATTTGATTTTATTTTACAGCCAGTTTTCTATCTCTTTGGAAATAAAAACTTTCTTAATTCTCTTTTAAACCCCATGCAAAGATGATTTTACTAAAATAAAATATTTTACTAAAATATTTGCCACCTTCTTTTTTATTGATTTTTTAATTTACATATAACATTGAGGTATGTTTTGACATAATCACAAAAGCATGGAATATAATGTGCTCTAATTCTGTCCCCAATACTTCCCCTCCCCCTCCCTCTCCCTGCTTCTATTGAACTTCCTATAATTTATTTCTAGTTTTTTAATCAATATCTTTTACATATAACTGATGTTGAGATTCACTGTGATATATTCAAGCATGTACATATGAAAGCTCAGTCAGATTTATTCCACTGTTCTTTCCCTATCCCATCCCTCTTTCTTCTCCTCAATCCCCTGCATCTACTCTACTGATCTTTCCTTTATTTTGTTGGTATTCCCTCTTCCTTTTTCTTTCTTTTTTTTCTCCCCCAACCACATTTTTGGAATAGCTTCTGCATATCAGAGAAAAAGTTCTACATTTGACTTTTGGGGACTGACTTATTTCACTTAATATGATGTTCTCCAGTTCTATTCATTTGCTGGCAAATATCATAATTTCTTTCTTCATGGATGGGTAATATTCCATTGTGTGTATATACCACCTTTTCTTTATCTATTCATCTGTTGAAGAGCATCTAGGTTTTTCCCATAGTTTGGCTATTGTGAATTGAGCTGCTATAAATATTGATGTGGCTACATCACTGTAGTATACTGGTTTAAAATCTTTTGGCTGTATACCCAGGAGTGGGATAACTTGGTTATATGGTGGTTCCATTCCTAGTTTTTTGAAAAATCTCCATTCCAGAGTGGCTGCACTAATTTGCAGCCCCACCAACAATGTATGAGTGTAGCTTTTCCCCACATTCTCACCAATATTTATTATTGTGTTCTTAATAATTGACATTCTGACTGGAGTGACCTGAAATCTCAATGTAGTTTTGATTTGCTTTTCCCTAATTGCAGGAGATGTTGAACTTTTTTTTTCATACATTTGCTGACCATATGTAGTTCTTCTTTTAGGACATGTCTGCTTAGTTATGTTACCCTTTTATTAATTGGGTTATTTGATTTTTTGGTGCTAAGTTTTTTATTTCTTTGCACATTCTGGACATCCGTGTCCTGTCTGAGCATGAAGGTGCTACTGTCTTTTAGCTCTGGTTGCAGAACATAGACTGGCAGAAGTCCTCTCAATATGTTTCTTTGGTTCTGTGTTCTTGGGTCTGTGAATCACAGCTTGATGACCCCAATTCTTTCTTAGCTGCTTTTGAGGACCTTGATATTCTTTGTGTATATTAAGGTTGTTTACAATATTTATAAAATCCATGCATTTTTGCTACTATTTTTTACATTCCATCCCACAGTTAATCTCATTTCTAAGGATGGTTTAACTATAAAATTTGTTCAAAATTCATCAATCATCTATCCTAATGAGGATGAGAAGAACCTGCTGTGCCATCTGCAGTGGTGGTTTAGTGAATGTTTCAGATTTCATAGACAGTGCTTTAGTCCCTGCCCTGGTCCTAGGTTGGCATCTTGCATGCTGTGTGTGAGATCCCACCTGGTCAGTATTAGTGACAGTTGGAGAATCTGGGGCTGGCTCTGAGCTCCGTCTTCACAGCTGTTGGCTTTAGGGGGTCCCTCAGGCTTGAATTCAGCTCAGCAAGCCAATAAAATCCAGTTCTTACTCAGATGTAAGAATTGTAAGGAAATCACTTTTATAAGTTCCTGCTGCAAATGGAAGTATTCTTAAGATCCACAAACTGCCATTTTATCTTAGAATAATTACTTCCACTTCTATATACAGAAAAAAGCAAAAATTACCAATTAGTATGGAGTTCCCATAAATATTCAGCAAGACTGCCATTTTTTTTTTTCTCTTTGATACGTATGTTTGCTTTGCACTAAAATTTTAGGAATATTGTTTGTGTATTTACTTCCTCTGTTTAAGTGTCCTGACATAGACTTAAAAACCAGTAGACTATAAGGGTTATCACCCCCCTAATAAAAAAAAAAAAGGATAAGTAGAGTTACTGCATTTGTTCATTATCTTGATCTAGCCATTCTATAGTGTGTACATATTTCAGAATAAGGTGTTGTACATGATAAATATATTCAATTTTATTTGTCAATTTAAATATTAATTAATATCCAAAACTACAGAGTAAAATGGGATAATAGGAAAGTAAGTATTGGGAGAAAAGATAAGTTTGGGCCTTTGAAGCCCCCTGATAGCTGAATAGAAGTATGAACAATTAGATTATCAGGAGACAGAGCTAATTCCGAGCCCTATCTTCAAGTAATTCTAATTTGGAATTAGCTGTTTTCACTTTGGTCACAGACTGTGTCCTGTGTGCCACTGTGCACACTGTGCATGTACTTGTGTGCTTGATACAAACTAGGTGGCCAATAGGTATATTATGAATGGCATTACTAAATAGTAACTTCACTGCCCTTATCTTTTTATGTGAAAATAACCATTATCTGGCACTCTCATTAACCATTGCATGAGACTCATTCATTTTTTAAGTTATTTTAAATATTTGTTCTAATTAGTTATACCTGACAGTAGAATGCATTTTGACACATTGTACACAGAGTAAAACTTTTCATTTTCTGGCTGTACTTGGTACATAGTCACTCCAGTAGTGTAATCATACATCTATGCAGGGATGCAGGGTAATAATGTCTGCCTCAATCTGCTGACCATCCCTTTTCCACCATGCCACCCCACCACCCCACCCCTCCCTTCAATCCCCTGTGGACAATCCAAAGTTCCTTCATTCTTCCCTGCTTTGTCTCCCCCACTATAGATCAGCATCTACTTATCAGAGAAAACATTAGGCATTTGATTTTTGGGGGGATTGGCTTATTTTACTTAGCGTGATATTCTCTAGTTCTATCCATTTACCTGCAAATGCCATAATTTCATTCTTCTTTATTTAATTAATTTATTTTTTTATTGTAAACAAATGGGGTACATCATGTTTCTCTGTACCTGAAGTAGAGGCATACCATTTGTGGAATCATACATTTACATAGGGTAATGGTGTTTGATTCATTCTGTTATTTTTTCCTTACCCTCCACCCCTCCCATCCCTCTTTTCCCTCTATACACTCCCTCCTTCCTCCATTCTTGCCTCCCTCCCACCCCCTATTAGGTATCATCATCCGCCTATCAGCAAGATCATTTGTCCTTTGGTTTTTTGAGATTGGCTTATCTCACTTAGCATGATATTCTCCAATTTCATCCATTTGCCTGCAAATGCCATAATTTTATTATTGTTTCTTTATCCATTTTTCATATATCTGTTTATTGCTTGTAGATCTTCTGTGAAGTGTCTGTTCATTTCCTTAATCCATTTGTTGATTGGGTTATTTGTATTCTTGGTGTAGAGTATTTTGAGTTCTTTATATGTTCTGGGAATTAGTGCCTTATCTAAAGTATGAGTGGTAAAATTTTTCTCCCACTCTGTAGGCTCTCTCTTCACGTTGCTGATAGTATCCTTTGCTGAGAGAAAGCTTTTTACTTTGAATCTATCCCACTTATTGATTCTTGTTTTTATTTCTTGTGCTATGGGAGTCCTGTTAAGGAAGTCTGATCCTAAGCCAACATGTTGAAGATTTGGACCTATTTTTTTCTATAAGGTGCAGGGTCTCTGGTCTGATTCCAAGGTACTTGATCCATTTTGAGTTGAGTTTTGTGCAGGGTGAGAGATAGGGGTTTAGTTTTGTTCTGCTGCATATGGATTTCCAGTTTTCCCAGCACCATTTGTTGAAGAGGTTATCTTTTCTCCATTGCATATTTTTGGCACCTTTGTCTAGTATGAGAAAACTGTATTTATTTGGGTTTGTCTCTGTATCCTCTATTCTGTACCATTGATCTACTGGCTATTTTGGTGCAAATACCATGCTGTTTTTATTATTATTGCTTTGTAGTATAGTTGAAGTTCTGGTATTATGATACCCCCTGCTTCACTCTTCCTGCAAAGGATTGCTTTAGCTATTCTGGGTTTCTTATTCTTCCAGATGAATTTCATGATTGCTTGCTCTATTTCTATAAGGTACATCATTGGGATTTTAATTGGAATTGCATTGAATCTGTATAGCACTTTTGGTAGTATGGCCATTTTGACAATATTACTTCTGCCTATCCAAGAACATGGGAGATCTTTCCATCTTCTAAGATTTTCCTCAATTTCTTTCTTCAATGTTCTGTAGTTCTCCTTGTAGAGGTCTTTCACCTCTTTTGTGAGATTGATTCCCAAGTATTTTATTTTTTTTGAGGCTATTGTGAATGGGGTAGTTTTCATAACATCTCTTTCTGAGGATTCATCACTTATGTATAAAAATGCATTAGATTTATTATCATTGATCTTATGTCCTGCTACTTTACTGAATTCATTTATGAGTTCTAAAAGTTTCCTGGTGGAATTTCCTGGTTCCTCTAAATGTATAATCATGTCATCAGCAAGTAGGGATAGTTTGAGTTCTTCATTTCCTATTTGTATCCCTTTAATTTCTTTGGTCTGCCTAATTGCTATGGCTAGAGTTTCAAGGACAGTGTTGAATAAAAGTGATGAAGGAGGGTATCCCTGCCTTGTTCCAGTTTTTAGGGGGAATGCTTTCAGTTTTTCACCATTTAGAATCATGTTAGCCAAGGACTTAGCATAGATAGTCTTTACAATGTTAAGGAATGTTCCCACTATCCCTATTTTTTCTAGTGTTTTGAGCATGAAGGGATGCTATATTTTATCAAATGCTTTTTCTGCATCTATTGAACTAATCATGTGATTATTGACTTTAAGTCTATTGATATGGTGAATTATATTTATTGATTTCTGAATGTTGAACCAACCTTGCATCCCTGGGATAAAACCCACTTGATCATGGTGCACTATGTTTTAAATATATTTTTGTATGTAATTTGCTAAAATTTTTTGAGAATTTTTGCATTGATGTTCATTAAGGATATTGGTCTGAAATTTCCTTTCCTCAATGTGTCTCTGTCTGGTTTAGGTATCAGGATGATATTGGCTTCATAGAATGAATTTGGGAGGGTTCCGTCCTCTTCTATTTCATAGAATACTTTGAGGACTATTGGAATGAGCTCTTCTTTAAAGGTTTTGTAGAACTCAGCTGAGAACCCATCTGGTCCCAGACTTTTTTTGTTGGTAGGCTTTTGATGACTACTTCAATTTCATTACTTCAAGTTGATCTATTTAAATTGTGTATTTCCTCCTGGCTCAGTTTAGGTAATTCATATGTCTCTAGAAACCTGTTGATGTCTTTGAGATTTTCTATTTTGTTGGAGTATAGATTTTGTAAATAGCTTCTAATTATGTTTTGTATTTTAGTCATGTCTGTCGTGATATTTCCTTGTTCATTCTGAATTTTAGTAATTTGAGTTTTCTCCCTCTTTCTCTTTGATAGTGTGGCTAAGGGTTCATCAATTTTGTTTATTTTTTCAAAGAATCAACTATTTATTTTGTCAATTTTTTCGATTGTTTCTTTTGTTTCAATTTCATTGATTTCAGCTCTGATTTTAACTATTTCCTGTCTTCTACTACTTTTGGTGTTGGTCTGTTCTTCTTTTTCTAGGGCTTTGAGCTGTAGTGTTAGGTCGTTTATTTGATTTTTTCTTCTTTAATTGAATGTGCTCCATGAAATAAATTTTCCTCTAAGTACTGCTTTCATAGTGTCTCAGAGATTTTGATATGATATATCTTTGTTCTCGTTTACTTCTAAGAATTTTTTAATTTCCCCTCTGATGTCTTCTGTTATCCATTCATCATCCAATAGCATATTATTTAATCTCCAGGTGTTGGAGTAGTTTCTTTTTTTTATTCTGTCATTTATTTCTAATTTCAATCCATTAAGATCTGATAGAAAACAAGGTAGTATCTCTATCTTCTTGTATTTGCTAACAGTAGCTTTGTGGCATAGTATGTGGTCTATTTTACAGAAGGATCCATGTGCTGCTGAGAAGAAAGTATATTCTCTCTTTGTTGGATGATATATTCTATATATGCCCGTTAAGTCTAAATTATTGATTCTGTTATTGAGATCTATGGTTTCTTTGTTTAATTTTTGTTTGGAAGATCTGTCCAGTGGTGAGAAAGGTGTGTTAAAATCAACTAGTATTATTGTGTTGTGGTCTATTTGATTTCTGGAATTAAGAAGGATTTGTTTGACATATCTGGATGAGTCACTGTTTGGGCATAGATATTTATGGTTGTTATGTCTTGCTGATTTATGCTTCCCTTTAGCAGTATGAAATGTCGTCCTTTATCCCTTCTGACTGCCTTTGACTTGAAGTCCACATTACCTGATATAAGGATGGATACTCCGGCTTTTTTTCTGAGTCCCTGTGGATGGTAATTTTTTCCCCATCCTTTCACCTTTAGTCTGTGGGTATCTCTTTTATGAGATGTCTCTTGCAGGCAGCATATTGTTGGATCTTTCTTTTTAATCCAATCTGCCAGTCTATGTCTTTTGATTGATGACCTCAGGCCATTAACATTCAGGGTTATTATTGAGATATGATTTGTATTCCCAGTCATTTGGCTCATTTTTGGTTTTTTTGACACAACTTGGTTTCTCCTGTATTTGGCTATTCTTTTAGAGTAGTTCCTCCCTTTGCTCTTTTACATCATTGTTTTTCATCTCTTCCTCATGGAATATTTTGCTGAGAATGTTCTGTAGTGCCAGCTTTCTTTTTGTAAATTCTTTTAGTTTTTGTTTATCATGGAAGGATTTTATTTATCATCAAATATGAAGGTAAATTTTGCTGGATATAAGATTCTTGGTTGGTATCCATTTTCTTTCAGAGCTTGAAAAGTGTTGTTCCAGGCCCTTCTAGCTTTTAGGGTCTGGGTTGAAAAATCTGCTGATATCTATATTGGTTTCCCCCTGAATGTAATTTGTTTTTTTTTTTTTTTTTCTCGCAGCCTTTAAAATTCTGTCTTTATTTTGTATGTTCAGATTTGGGAAATTTTCTGATATTATTTCATTGAATAGATTGTTCATTCCTTTGGTATGTTTCTCTGTGCCTTACTCAATCCCAATAATTCTTAAATTTCGTCTTTTCATGATATCCCATAATTCTTGGAGATTCTCTTCATGATTTCTTTCCATCTTCTCTGTTTGGTCAACTTTGTTTTCAAGGATAAATATTTTGTCTTCAATGACTGAGGTTCTGTCTTCCAGGTATTCTATCCTATTGGTTATGCTTTCTATGGAGTTTTTAATTTGGTTTATTGTTTCCTTCATTTCAAGGATTTCTGTTTGGTTTTTTTTTTTTTTCTTTCAGTATCTCTAACTCTTTCTTGAAATGATCTTTTGTTTCCCTCATTTGCTCTTTTAACTGTTGATTGGTGTGATCACTCAAAGCCTGCATTTGCTCTTTCATCTCATCGTTTGCTTCTCTGATCATTTTAATTATGTACATTCTGAACTCCCTTTCTGACATTTCTTCTGCCATGCTGTCATTGGATTTTATTGTTGTAGCATCTAGGTTTGTTTGGGACATTTTCTTCCCTTGTTTTCTCATATTTCTCAGGTATCTACCCCTTTAGTAGTGAAACTCTGGGATATTGCAGATTTCTTCTATTGACTTATAGTGTCCGTGTAGGTTTCCAATAACTCACCTCCTAGCCTTCAGTAGTCTGAAGTCTTGGAGGAACTTGATAATGCAATTGTCCACAAGGAAGCTGCCCCTCTAGGGGTGGTGGCCCTCAGGTGGGGTATATTCCCTGCTAGTGGGCAGAGGCGCCTCCACTTGTTGATCGATGGTCAGCCAAAGGGGACTAGATTGCAAGCTGGGGCATGGCTAGTCTGGGCCTGTGTATCTGGTTCTACCGCCCTGGTGGGAAAGCCTAGCCCAGTGGGGAAGAGACCCGGTGGGGAAGTTTCACTGGGCAGCTCTTTTCTGAGAAGTTCCCTTTGGTCAGAATTACCTCCTGGACTGGGCACCCTCCTCTGTGATGTTCCCTGGGGTCCAGTAGTACCCCCTGGCCTGGGGAGACTGGTCCTTTGAGGGAGTCTCTTGCTGGGTGGCCCTCCTCCTAGAAGCTGCCTGCAGTCCTGTCCTGCCGCCTGGGACCCTCACTCTGCACTGAAGCCTCTTGCTGGGTGGTCCTTCTCTACGATGCCCCTGGTTGTCCAGGTTCACGGCTCCAGTGGGGGAGTCTCACTGGACAACTCTACTCCACAAAGTTCCCTGCTTTTCAGGACTACCACCCCATCCGGGGAGTCTCACCCAGTGGGAGAGACTCACTCAGCGGCTCTGAGTTGGTCCCGAGTCTCTCAATACCTCCTCTTCCTGAATCCTGAGTCCTGTCAAAGGGCCTCCAGTCTCCTGTAGGTGTCTCAGGAAGGGAGCTGCCCTTCCAATGATGATGGCTATGCCCTCGGGAATAATTCAAAATGCCTGCACCAGCCTCCAAGGAAGCTGGGGAACCCCAGCGAGGGTGAGCTGAGTCAGCACAGAGGCAAGTGCAGTGTCCCTCAGCCGTAGGGGGGCAGGCGGGCAGGCTCAGCGATGGCATCCAACCTCTGTGTGGGGGTCAGACAGGCTCCCTCATTCTTCTTTAAGGTTGAGTAATATTTCTTTGTGTACATGTACCACATTTTCTTTATCCATTCATCTGTTGAATAGCATCTAGTTTGATTATACAGTTCGGCAATTGTGAATTAAGCTGCTATAAACATTGATGTGACTGCATCACTGGAGTATGCCGATTTTAAATTCTTTGGGTATAAACCTAGAAGTGGGATAGCTGGGTCAATTCCAAGTTTTCTGAGGAATCTCCATACTGTTTTCCACAGTAGTTGCACCAATTTGCAGTCCCACCAATAATGTATGAGTATACCTTTTCCCCTACATCCTGGCCAACACTTATTGTTGCTTGCATTCTTGAAAATTGTCATTCTAATTGGAACGAGATAAAATCTTAGTTTTGATTTGCATTTCTCTAATTGCTAGAGATGATGAACATTTTTCATATGCTTGTTGATCAATTATATTTCTTCTTCTCTGAAGTATCTGTTCAGTTCCATAGCCCATTTATTGATTGGGTTATTTGTTTTTTAGGTGTTAAGTGTTTTGAGTTCTTTATGTATCCTAGAGTTTGATCATTTATCTGAGGTGCATGTGGTAAAGATTTTCTCCCATTCTGTAGGCTCTGTCTTCATATTATTGATTGTTTTCTTTGCTAAGAAGAAGCTTTTTAGTTCGAATCCATCCCATTCATTGATTCTTAATTTTACTTCTTGCGCTTTAGGGTTCTTGTTATGGAAGTCAAATCCTAGGCTGACATGGTGAAGATTTGGGCCTAATTTTTCTTCTATTAGGCACACAGTCTTTGTTCTAGTTCCTAATTCTTTTATCCACTTTGAGTTGAGCTTTGTGCAGGGTGAGAAGTAAAGGTTTATTTTAACTTATTACATAAAGATTTCCAGTTTCCCCAGCATCATTGGTCAAATAGGCTCTCCTTTCTCCAGTGTATGAGATAACTGTATTTGTGTGGGTTTGTCACTGTGTCTTCTATTTTGTACCATTGCTCTACATGTCTATTTTGATGCCAATACCATGCTGTTTTTATTACCATTGCTCTGCAGTATAGTTTAAGGTCTAGTATTGCAATACCTCCTACTTTACTCTTCTTGCTAAGGTTTGCTTTGGCTATTCTGGGTCTCTTATTTTCCAAATGAATTCTATGACTGTTTTTTCTACATCTATGAGGAATGTCATTGGGATTTTAATAGGAATTGCATTAAATCTGTATAACACTTTTGGTAGTATAACCATTTTGACACTATTAATTGTGCCTATCTAGGAGAATGGGAGATCTTTCCATCTTCTATAGTAATCTTCAATTTCTTTCTTTAGTAGTCCATAGTTTTCACTGTAGAGGTCTTTCACCACTTTTGTGAGATTGATTCTCCCATATTTTTTTTTGAGGCTATTATGAATGGGGTAGTTTTCCTAATTTCTCTTTCAGTAGATAAATCACTTAAGTATAGAAATGCATTTGATTTATGGGTATTGATTTTATATCCTGCTACTTAACTGAATTCGTTTATTAGCTCCAGAAATTTTCTAGTGGAAATTTTTAGTTCTTCTAAATATAGAATAATTTTGTTGGCAAATAGTGATAGTTTGAGCTCTTCTTTTACCTATTTGTATCCCTTTAATTTATTTCATCTGATTGCTCTGTCTAGAGTTTCAAGGTCTGTGTTGAAAAGAAGTGGTGAAAGAGGGCATCCTTGCTTTGTTCCAGTTTTTAGAGGGAATACTTTCAATTTTTCTCCATTGAGAATGATGTTGGTCTTGGGCTTAGTGTAGATAGCTTTTACAATGTTGAGGTATGTTCCTACTATGCCTAGTTTTTCTGGTGTTTTGAACATGAAGGGGTACTGTATTTTGTCAAATGCTTTTTTGGAATCTATTGAGATGATCATATGATTCTTGTCTTTAAGTCTATCAATATGATGTATTGCATTTATTGATTTCCATATGTTGAACCAAACTTGCATTCCTGGGATGAGCTCCACTTCATCATGGCACACTCAGATCATAATGGAATAAAACAAGAAATCTACAATAAAATAAAAAATAGAAGCTACAGCAACACATGGAGACTAAATGGCATGCTATTGAATGACAAATGGGTGGCAAAAGAAATCAGGGAGGAAATTTAAAAAATACTTAGAGGTAAATAAGAATAGTGATACAGCATATCAAAATCTCTGGGACACTGCAAGGCAGTGGTAAGAGGAAAGTTTATTGCTTTGAACTCATACATAAAAAGAATAAAAAAATCAACAAATAAATGACCTAACATTACATCTCAAAGCCCTAGAAAAAGAAGAACAAATCAATACCAAAAGCAGTAGAAGACAGGAAATAATTAAAATCAGAGCTGAAATCAATGAAATTGAAACAAAAGAAACAATTAAAAAATTGACATAACAAAAAGTTGGTTCTTTAAAAAAATGAATAAAGTTGATAAACCCTTAGCTAAACTAACAAAGAGAAAGAGAAAACTCAAATTACTAAAATTTGTGATGAAAAAGGAAATATCACAATGGACATTACTGAAATACAGAAAATAGTTAAACTATTTTGAAAATTTATACTAAAAAAATAAAAAATCTCAAAGACATTGACAAATTTATAGAGATATCTGATCTATCCAAACTGAATCAGGAGGACATACACAATTTAAGCACATCAATTTCAAGCAATGAAATAGAAGATGCCATCAAAAGCCTACCAACCAAAAAAAGCCCAGGACTAGGCAGTTTCTCAGCTGAGTTCTACAAGACATTAAAAGAAGAATTAACACCAATACACCTCAAATTAGTCCATGAAATAGAACTCATTCTGATACCCTGATACTCAAACTAGACAAAGATATAGCAAGGAAAGAAAATTTCAAACACATGTCCCTGATGAATACAGATGCAAAAGTTCTCAATATACTTCTGTCAAACCAATACAAAAACACATTAAAGAGACTCATTTAACATGCAATTAATCTTACAATATTCCTTAAAGTAACCTTCATTATCATTCTGTTGCTGATCAGGAAATGGTAGCTCAGAAAGGTTTGAAGACTTGGCCAAGGTTCCATAACTGATAAGTGATAGAACATAAATTTTACGTCTGGTTGATATGTCTGCAATACCCATGAGACGATTGTACAATTACACCAGCACTATTAAACCCAGACTTATCTTTGGAGAGCAATATACCACCTCATAGAAAGCTCTTATTTGCATAGAACAGAAATTCACTTAGGTTAGCTTATGAAAATAAATGAACCAATAGGAACTATATTATAAAATTGCAGAATTAATTCTTATAGTGGTCACTACAGGCTAGGAAGGGGAAGGGCAGATAGAGATTAAATAATAGTTATCAAATTGTAGTTGGAAGGGGCAAATTAGTTTCTACATTCTATAGCACAGTAGGATCACTATAGTAGATAATAATTTATTGTATCAAAATAGTTAGAAGAATCCAAGGTTCCCAATATGCAGAAATGATTAATATGGAGATAGAAATGCAAATTAATCTGACTTGATACTTGAACATTGGATACACTTATGGAATTATAATATGATAACCATTAAACATGTACAAACATTATTTCAATTAAAAAGTGATTTTTTAAATGCAGAAGTACATTCTAAGATACATGAGCAGACATGCTATCATGACTGAAATGAGATTAAAATCCAGAATTTGGAGACTTTAGGAACTGAGATCATTCTCATAAAAAGCTTTCAGTGGAGTGGGAATGAAGACATTAGTTGAATCACCATGCAAACATAAGTAAGGCTACCCCTGTATTAAGTCCCTTGTGAAAAGTTTCAAAATTCTATGAGAAAAATTTTGATTCAGGCTTCCACAGAAGATGTCATATGCTTATGTCTGAACATTGAAGAGTCATTAACTAGGATTCAGAGGAGAACATTTCAAATTAAAATCCTTTCTTTCAACTCTACCCAAGTAACTATATCCAAAAGATCATCACCTAAGCTTCCTAAAGAATATAGTATCCCTACTATTATTTTCATATAGCTTCTACTTTTATTATATTTGTCTCTAGTGCAATTTAAAATTATTTTTATGTGTTTAATTTTAAACATGTATTTGTTCCTCTCTCTTCTATAATCAATACAAATATCTGGCTTTCTTTTAAGAATCTTTTCTTTTAAGTCAATCAGTTACAACAAAGGGCAGTGCTACTAAAACAACATGGTAGCTAAGGTGGTCAAGTTGTACAGGAGTAGAAGGAATAGTTTAATTAATGTTTGCAATTTTAAATATTTGTCTAATTATTACTATATCAAAGGCATTATACTAAAGACTATAGATTTTTTTTAAAGTCAAGATTCTGCCCTTATAAAGTTTACAATCCAGCAGAAGCAGTCAGATAATAACCATATACAATTGTACCAAATGCAATATTCTGGAAGACAAGTGTTATAGAGGAAAGAAAGCAGAAAGGGAAAAGAAGAAGTTGTAATTTTAAATAGAAAGTCAGAGAAGGCCTCCATGAAAATATGCCATTTCATCAATAGATTAAAGCAGATAAAGATGCAAAATATGTGGATAACTAAGTTCTAAATTGCAGAAGTTCATTACTTAGAAGACAGCCAAAGAAATTTACATATGATATTTTGACTTTAACCATCACTTGTCTTTCTAGGTGGTGACACTGTCTTTATTCTCACTTAGTGTCCACATTGTCAATGAAACCCCAATGCATTTTATTGCAATAAAATGAGGAAGAAACGAGATGATTTCCCTAGAAATACTGATGCGGCATCAAAATTTTGCAAATTATGCATTTCAGTAGTAAGATTGTCTAATATGATCTGTATGAGTATTACCATTGAAAATGTTTCTACCAAGTGAATTTGCCAAGCTGGGAAAATGAGTGCATTTGAACTTGTATGCATCTGTGTTGTTATATATCAGTAGAAGAAAACAGTCAACAGAGCTCTAAATATAGTACTAGTTAACTTGTGTTCTTTCATTCATTTATCCATTTACTGTTTAAATCAGTCTCAATTAATATCTACAATGAGCTTGACTTCATGATTTGAAGTCGAAATACTGTAGCAAATAAGATAAACATGGTTGCAAAATAAATGGAGATAAAATATACACTAGGAAAGCAGGTGTTAAATAAATATTTGTTGTATCAATTTTATGTCTGTGTCTTAGTTACCAAATCATATTAGATTCTCCTTCAAAGGAGATGTGCTTCTTTGTATCTCAGAAAGAGGGATAGTGTGGAATGGCAACTCAGATTGCTATTATGGAACAATAGAACTTGGAATGATATTAAAATTCATCTAGTCAACCTACCCCCACCACCATATTTATAGATAACTGAGAAATGTTATATAGACTCGCCTAAAATCAGCAACCTAGTTACAGTATTTGGACTTGAAATGAGAACATCTGGGTTCTATTTCTACCACATTATACCACCAAATCTGTCTTCCTTTTCTTTCTCCTCATTAAAATGCCTTAGTCAAAAAATTTTTATGGATGTACATAAATGTTATATGTGTATGTGCCTAGCATTTAAATTTGTATCAGCATGTGAGAATACACACATAAATAGCTATATTTGTCATATATATATATATGACAAATATATATATGTCATATATATATATATATATAATGATGCATAAAATGCTCTAACACTCAGAGAAACAGAACACTCATGTAAGCCTTATCTGTATGCGTAATTGGTAAAAGCTATTCTTTTATAGCTTTTCTCTGAAATCATAATATCTTCCTCATATACATCCACACAGCATCCTCAGTATAATGTTATTTATTCTACAAATTACACCCTAGATTTCAATTTATTTGTAAACCTGTTCCTAAAATTCTGCTTAAATATCTCCAAATATTTAAACCTACTATAATTGTTTCAAGTAACATCAAGCCTTGTACGTTGTTCACAATAAGCATTCAGTAATTAATTCTGATATATATATATATATATATATATATATATTCTGATATATATGTGTGTTTGTACACATACCCCCAAACAGACAGTTTTTTACCCCAATGCACCATAATTTTCTCATAAGTATGAATCATTTATTTATGGGTTTTTTTCCCCAAATTTCTGATACACTTTTGACTACATAGACACAAACAGGAGTTTTTAACTGGAAATTACCTTAAAAATAATCTGTTTTAAACTCATCATTTTGTGAGAGACAAACATTTTTAAAAATAAAAATAAGCTTGTTTTAAGCAGTGGAGTTAGTTGATTTTAAGCAGTGGAGTTAGTTGATTTTAAGTAGTGGAGTTAGTTGATTTTTGAGATTAAAACCCTGGACTCATAACATTCTGATACAACATAATGGATCCCTCAATTTATATTCAGAAGACATTTGTTGAAATGAACTAAATTTTTAGGGTGTGTATGAGAGTATATGTATTGTGTGTTCTCATATACTGAGGTAAACTTTAAATATTATTGATAGTATTATTGAATTGCAAAGTCAGATATAGTAAGTAAAAGGAGAGAGGTCTATACCTCTCACGACCCACTCAGGTACTTTAAATAGAATAAATATTTGAAAAAATCACAAGTGACAATGAAGTTAATTGTTCTCACCATGTCAAGATTGGCATTTTTGTTCTGCACCGTGAAGATCTGACAATCATCAGTTTGAGTCACCACCCATGACATTTACTTCTTGTCTTATGCTATTGTTAAAAAAAAGAAAGTTTATCCCTCATCCCTTCTTTGATTAATACATCCTCATGTTTAAAAAAAAAAAAAATCTCCTCTGAGCCTCCCTGTCCCTAAGTTTTCCTTCATTTTCTCTTAGCACCCATGTGACAAGAAATTTCCAAGAAGAGATATTAGGGATAATGTATCAGCAGGTGAAAGAACCACAAAAATTAATGGAGGCCTTTCTTTTACCTATTAGAAATGGCAGCACACCTGAAGAAGCATCTTTCTTAAGATAGTTGCAAGTAGAACTGGAGAGAGGACTCAGGTTCTCAAACTTCCTGGTTCAAATATACACTCCTATCTAGAAATGAAACAAAGGGAAGATGCCATCTTAACAGTTTAAATCTCCTATGTATTTTTAAATCTTACTTTAAGTATATATATTTGACATAGCACAAGGCTTTAATAGATTCAGTTAAATTTTATGAGCTTTTCGAAATAGCCTTGTAAGTTTCCCCACATATTTACCGTTCCCAGCATATTCCATTTCTTTGGGTAGGTCCACATTTCCATCCGCTGCTATTTCCTTCCACCTGATGTGTCTGTTTTAACAATTTTTCTGGTTCCCATCTGATAGTGATGAATAAATACTTGCAGTTCTTTTATTTTTGAAAATGATGTATTTTAGCATCATTTTGGAAAGATTTTTTTTTACTGGAAATAGGACCTTAGGTTAACAGGTTTTTTAAGTGTGTTTCCTTTCTTCTGTTTTTATCAGTAGAGTACTTTAAAGGTATTGCTCCATTTTCTTCTGACTTGTGTTTGTCCCCAGTAAGATGTCTCTTTCTATTCTTTTTTAATATTTTCAATTCTCTGTAGGAAATAGATCTTTTTTTTTAATTTGACTGTTTATAAGATTTATCAGCAGCCTTCAGTAATATAATTTTGATGTATCTGTGTTGTTTCCTTTATCTTTCTCTGGGTTTGTTGAGCTTCTTCAAACAAAAAGTTTATAACTCTCATTAAATTTTTAAAATTTTTGATCATTATTACTGCAAATATGTTTTTGTGCCCATTCTGAGACATCATCACATGCATACTTTACACTGTCTCATAGTTAATTTATTCTCTGTTTAAGAGCCTTTGATTTTAAGTTCTTTTAAGCTAAATTTCATACAGGATAGCTTCTATGTCTTCAAGTTATATTCACTTTTACAGTGTCTAATCTTTTTTAATACTACCCAGTTTTTCTTTTTTCAACTTTAGGCAATACATTTCCTATCTTTAGAATTTTAATCAGGAGGCTGGGTCTATGTAGCTCATGGTACAGTGCTTGCCTCACATACACGAAGCCCTCCCTGGGTTCGCTCTCCAGTGCCAAAAAGACAAGACAAAAAAGAAAGAAAGAAAAAAAGAAATTTATGTCATTTTTATATCTTTTATGTTTCTTCATATGTTCATGTTTTTCCTCTGACTTCTTGAACGTGTGGAATAAATTTGTGACAAGGGTTTAATAACTTTATTAATTCTTTAGTTTAAGTCAGTTCAGGTTAAGTTCTTAACTACTGTCCCCACCCACCCAGTTGAGGTTGTATTTTCCTGCTTGTTGGTATTTTCTGTTTTTGTTCTTTTGTTTGTTTTTTTTTTTCCCCAATACTGGGAATTGAACCTAGAGTCTTACACAAGCTGGACAAGTGTCTAGAATTTATTTGACTTTACTACTGAAGAGAAAACCTCTGAGCTCCCTATCCAATGCCCATTTGTTAGGAAATCTTTTCATTCTATCTAGTGGAAACCTGAACTTTCCCTGAGACTGTGTGACCTATGGGTTTTTCTCCACCTGCTCCTTTGTGCTGATTCCCTCAGACTCCTGGGCTGCTCAGTATTCATTGTATGACTTTCAGGGAAACCTCAGAAAAGCCCTACATTTCACTGAAGATCTTCTTCACTCTCTGGTATTGTGGCTCTCAAATTCTAGTCTTTATCTTTCCAAATTTTAATACAGGAGCAGACACTCCTTGGGTTCCTTCTCCCTGCACAGTGGCCTGGAATTTCCCTTTAAGTGTTCAGTTAGAAATGTCATAGGAATCATCTCATTTGTTTACCTTCATTCAGACAATAATCTACACCTAAATGTCTATGTTCTGATTTCTGAAAACATTGTTTTATGTATTTCATCCATTTCACTATCTAAATTCTTTTAAAATGTTATAGATGCTTGAAATTTTAAGACCAAATTATGCTTTCAGTATATTTTTGTTTAAATCTAGAAAGTAACCTTAATTTTCAGAAATCTTTGCTTTCATTTTGAAAAAAACAAAGCAAAACAAAACTCTTATTCAATAGGCTCTATTAGGTATAGGTGAGGAGTGCATTTAATTTTTTAAATTGTTTGCTTATTCGTTTTACCTGGATCTTATAGATATAGTGAGTAATCGGTGAAGATTACACTAATGCAATTCTTTTAATACTGATTCTGATTTTCTACTACATAACTTTAGATGGCATAAAGAGTTTAGAAAATAAGGGTAAGAGTTAAGCCTCATCAGGGTGGGTTGATTGAGTACAGCTTTCAGTGATAAGTTAGAGAACTTGAGTATATCCTGCAGCAAGTGGGAAGACAAGAAATATTGAAGCAGACAGATCTTCCCACCAAGAGTATATGAGAGAGGATTATTTAGGACATAGAATAAATAGAGATGGGGAAACTGGAGGCACGGATACTCAGACAATATAGCTTATTCTTCCAAATTGTGGTAGTTCACATACACATCCCAACTAAATTAAGACATGAGTTTATTTGACAAGCAATCAGACTAACACAGTTTCCATGGCAAATCATGAATGACTTTGGGATTGGGGGTGTGGGGATTTCTCTCAACTGAGAAAGGTAAACTCACAGCACTGGCAAGTCTGAAATGATATGACAGCTTATTTCTGAAGCAACCAGGATGAGACATGCATTCCTGCCATTGGGATCAGTGCTCTGTTTCTGGACAGAAGATAGAACATTCTGTTTGTGCAGTGTGCTGGCTGGTGATTCTAATGAGGGCCATTTAGTAGCACTGAGCTTTGAGATGAACACACATCTCTACCACTTATCAATAATGAATTACCCCTCTGTATCACTAGCCAACACCTTTCCTTATATCTACCCGACACATTACCTATAGGAGATACACTAGCTTTCCTTTTTCCTTTCCTTTACTCATATATAGACTTTTTTTGATTGTATTTTTTGGGAGTTTTCTTATTTTTGATTTATTTTGACTAATTTATATTTAAATTGACAAATAATGACTTATTACTTTGGGGATATAATGTGTTAATTTGAGCTATATTAACATTCAAGATGCAATCAAGTTAATTAATATATCTCCCTCACCAATTTATTATTTTGTGGTAAGAATCTTAAAAGTTATTCATTTAGCAATTTAGAAATATACAACTCAGGATTATTAACTGTGGTCACCATATAGTGTGATAGGTCAGCAAAACTTATTCCTCTGATCTAATTGAAACTTTCTATTCTTTAACCAACATCTTCCATTTCTCTGTTTCTTCTCCTCTCCCATCACTGAGAACCACTTTCTACTCTGTTTCTATGAGATAGACTTTATAGTAAACAGAAGATTAATTAAACTGACCCTTTAAGCTGATGAAAATCATTAGTACAAAGCAATTGAACTATTTATGGTTGGTGGAAAGAAGGATGAACAATACAATCAGTAGAGACCCAAATGAGCCTCCAGATCATATAGTTTGAGAGCTTTTATTGGAAAAAAAAAATCAAATTGCCCATGAATGTGAGGCAGGAGAATCATTGAATCCCAGCAGTTCAACTTCAGCCTGAATAACATAGAAAGACCACACTTAAAAAAAAATCAAAAACATTCTTGGTGATTTGCAAAGGCCGGATATTCACCTATGATCACCATCAAAACAGGAGCATGGAGTATTTTCTAGAAGGAAAGGAAGTAGCTACATGTGGGGACAGAATGACAACCAGTTTTTCTGTAGGTGCATTTGGCAGTTTTTGGAAAGCTTCAGATGATAGGCACAGAAGGAGATCAGCCTGAGGGAGGGACCAGGGCAGTGATCAGTATTAAGCAGTCAGCCTGGCAGGTGAGAGAGACGGCTGTGTTAAGAGTTGGAGTTCCAAGACTCAGAGGCTGGATTTAAACTCCAAAATGATCATGAACTATCGACATGACCCCAGGCTTATCACATCTTCTCCTGAAACCTCACTTTTTTATGTTTAAAAGGAGAAAACCAGATTTAATTCGAGCTAAGTCCCTTCTACTTCTAATGTAGTTTGATTCTTTGTTTAGTGCCCAAATCTTTATGACATTCACATGCACAAGGAGGAGTTTGTAGGACTTGGTTTGCAGACTTGTGACGAGCAAAACACTGTGAATGTGTCTCCATGGATCTGAAGGGACAGAAAGAGAGGTTTTCCATTTTTGGTAAGATGTACATCTAAGGAACTCTATTTTTTTCTCTTTTTGCTGGTTAATGGAGTTTTACAGATTGAAATAAATGATTTGTGTCTATTAAAGAAGCAAGAGCAACAATTGAACATTTTTGAGAGCTCCATTAAATGTGTTCGGTTTCCTGCACTGTCTCTGTTCATTTGGGTAAGCACTGAAGTGCACAATAAAAGACTGAATTAAGTGAAGGGCTAAATGAACCAATTAATTCTTTTTTTTCTTTAATACAATGAAGGTGCCAAGCAGAATGTAGAGTAGCCTTTAGATGACCCTTGCTTATCTCCTAAAGCAACATCCTTGACAGGTACAGAAAGCATTTTCCTGTTCTTCTCTAATCTCAGAGGTATATACAGATTCAAAAGGAAAGACGTTTGTATAATAAAATATTTTTAATAGAATAGCAGTCACACTGAATATTTGAATTTTTTCCAGCCATTTTTGTGATCAATTTTGGTTATTAAAATTCTCCCTTCTCCCTCCAACAAATTTCAACATTGACCTTGCATTTCTTAATAATATTTTTAATTCCAAGGAGCATAACATGGTACTACATTTCTTGAGAACTTTGCATGAGTATAAGGGACACCTGTGTAACACATGGTTTGCAGTATACCCATGGACACCGAATTCAAGCAGAACTGATGTTTAATATCAGCTTTGTGACCTCGAGCTTCTTAGGTGACATTTCTGAGCTTTAGTCCTCATCTGTACAATGGAACCATTCTAGTCCTTTCTCAGAAGGTTGCTATAATTATATAAGGTAATTCACGTTGAATGATTAAGAAAATGTCAAGCATATACCAAGTACTTGGAATATAAGTTTTTATTCATTTCTGGCCTATTCTTGGGAATGCGTGATAGTATGGTTTTCTAATAATATAGAGATCAATAAATTACTTCCAAGGCAATACAAAAACTCTTTGCTCCATGAAACCCTCTGGAGAATATACTGGTATGTCACTGAACGTTGTATTACCAGATTACGTGCTGTTCCTTTAGCCCACCATCATCCATAGCCAAATTCTTACATAGGCACAATGAGATGGGATCCCCCAGTGAAGAAGACAAGCACAACTTGGCAAGGCATACGACTCAAGTTCCACCTTTACCCTTAACACTTGGACACTGAAGATTTCTCTACCTTATTAACGTCCCATGGAATAGTAATTACAATAAAACCAACCTCAGAATAATTTTGAGGAATAATTATGCTAATGTAT
This sequence comes from Sciurus carolinensis, assembly GCF_902686445.1. Taxonomy (NCBI): domain Eukaryota; kingdom Metazoa; phylum Chordata; class Mammalia; order Rodentia; family Sciuridae; genus Sciurus; species Sciurus carolinensis. The sequence continues at coordinate 38,113,675 of NC_062223.1, forward strand.
TTTTAGAAATAATTGCTTAATATGATGCATATCATGTCCTGGGCAATCCTCTAAGTGATCATGATGCAACAGATTTAATTATCATTGCAACAGGGTTTTGCTGGATTGACTCACAGTGGTTCATGGCAGCAAGTTATTAAATATTCAAGAACTTTGTGAGTTGTTTGTTAAACAGTTAATAGCTTGTAACAGGCAACAGGAGAAATGCTCACACCTTTGAAAGTGGCAGGCACCATCCACTGAACAACCCTGCAAGGCAGTTGCCATTATCATCAACCCCATTTTATAGCGGAAAGACTGAAAGAATAAACAATTTGCCTCAGACTAGTTAATCAGTGCCAGAGCTGAGATTCAAACTCATTTTGTGTCCAATGTCTAAGTTCATGTACAAAACCTTCTATGATGCCATTTGCTTAATTCACTACATGGTAAATGTTCAATAAATGTTAGCCATTATTAACATTGAAAAAGCCATTTCCTCACTGCTTGTCTACCTTTGTCTGTTCTCTTTCTTTATTTGTCAATCTGATTTCTTGACTCTGTATGTTGAAGAAAGAACTATTTTAATTGATATTATTTCTGTCATACCTTGTGGTCAGTAAAAGCAGTGGCAGTTTTGTATACATATCTCTTAGTATGCATAGGAGGAAAAGGAGTGGAGTACATGTTGTCTGCTCTCAAACTGTTGGGAGCAGAAGTGACCATTCTGGTTTTGAGAATATCCCAAGTCACTATTGTAGATGAAAATAAATCTACAAAGAGGAAGAGTGAAGTGGTGGCAATATCATTTCTTCTCCTAGTTTGCACCAACTGGTTGTGACTTGGGGCTTACAAGGCTTAAGAGTCAAGCTCAGCTGTACCATTTCTGAGATATGGGACCTGCGGGAAGATAAATCCCAGGTCCAGGGAAGATGAATATACTGGCTACCTCTTCAATAGTATAATGAGACTAGTGGTGATGCTTTGTTTTCTGGATTCAAATGATATTTGAATATTTGCCTTTGGAAGACTTCTCTTGCTGAAGTAAAGAATCAGACCAAATAGCAATGGTTATCATACACTTGTGTACCAAATTTTGTCAGAAGCTGAAAACTTCAAGATGTCTCTTGTACAGTTCTTAACTTTAAGATCCTCAGAGAATATAATGCTAAATAGTCTCAAATGAATCATTTTAACAAATTATGGAGCAATTCAGAATGAGGAAGGAGTAATTCTTCCCTGGAGTGTTAAGGATGGAGTTATCCTAGAGGAAGAGACATCAGAGTGCCTGATATGATAGATAGTGTGAACTCTAAATTGAAAGGCTAGCTAAGCACAAGACCAGAGAATTACAAGAGCCTCCTCGCTTATTTAGGGAAGTAACCTGGCATGAGGAGATAGTACATCTCTGGCTGGAGACATAAAGTGATTATCTTTGACCTTCTAAGCTGACATTTCATTTAATATTTACCTTCTAAGTTCACTTTTCCTTATGAGGATGCTTTGTTTTCATTTCTAAAATATGAGAACGTGAACACATTCAAGATCTGCCATCCTGGATTTTATAAAACTCATAATTCCCTCCTTTTAATGTTTTTAATTACAAAGTTAGGCATGAATATATCCTTATATCCTCACTATTAAAATATTCAAGCTTACTTAACTTAAGGAAAACAAATTTCCCCCATCAACTTAACTTATAATTTATTTTCCAAAACTAAATATAGCTAACTCCTAATGAAGTGTTTTTTGTTGCCTCTGTATTTTAGCAAATCCATATAGAGACATATAGGATGTGGTGTGTGTATGTGTTCTTTTACTTTCCTGTGTTTCTTTATTTAAGTGTATTTTTCTCTACAACTTGTTTTTTTTTTAAGTTTTATGTGTGTGTGTGTCTGTGTGTATGGAGAGAAAAAGAAACCTTTTGGAATACCATATGTAGATCTGTTTCATATCTTTTTCAGGTATTGTTTTATTGTTATTAGCAGCATCATTGGTAAAACTGCATGGTATATTAATACATTTAAACTTTTCAAAAATTCCTAAAATGTCCAACATGTCTATTTTTCACCTTTCACTCAACCTTGTACTTTGAAATGTAGCTATTATATATATATATATATATATATACACATATATTTTAAATTACAAACATTTATAATTATTGTACATATAAATACATCTATATATATGTACAAAATGGCCTATGCATTTATAGAAATTTAAACAAATGTGAGTATTTTAGCAAACTGTGCTGCATGTTCCCTTTAAAAATACTAAGCAACAGAACTTGAGAATCTTTAGGTTTCATGTCACATAGATAAGCATATTGACTTTAGTGCTTAATAATATTCTTATCTAATGGATGCCAAGTAATTTGTTTAAGTAGTCTCTTATTAATAAATGTAGGTCAAGTCCACAGTTTGCTAGTCCAAATGTTGCTGCATCATGTCCACCAGGTTGCAATCATGTGCAAATATGTCAAAGTACAGGCATTCCTCTGTATTCAAGAGTTCTGCATCTGTGGATTCAACCAACCACAGATAACACGCATTTGAAAAAACAAATTGCATCTGTAATGAACATGTACAGACATTTTTGCTTGTCAGTATTCCATAACAATTCAGTATAACAACTATTTACATAACATTTACATTGTGTTAGCTATTATGAGTAATCTAGAGATGCTCATAGAGTATATATAAGAAATGCACTATTTTATACAAGGGGTGTAAGCATACACAAATTTTTGTATCTGCAGGGGTCCTGGAACCAATCTTACACAGACACCAAGTCATGACGGTATGTATAAACTAAGATCTAATAATATGCATTTTCAACAGTACTAAGTCAGTTTACCTATACTGCCTTCAATTCTGTAGCATATCCTCAATCCTTCAATAACCATTTTAGTCAGTACCTATTAAATATTAAGCAACAGTTTGGACAATGAATGTGGCAAAAAAATAAGAGAAACATTACCACTGAACTTATGGAATCTACACTCTATTTGACATACCATAAGCAATAAAGAAAAGTAGATGGAAAAATGGAAATCTGGATAGATCAAAAGATTAATAGGTAGGAGGGAAGATAGGTAGATAGATAGGGAAGTTATGTAGCATCATTAGCAATATGCAGTAGAGATGGAGGAATGGAATGGAATAGAATAGAATAGAATAGAATAGAATAGAATAGAATAGAATAGAAGGCTTTTCCTTGTCACTGCCTGTCACTCTTCCATAAACAATACAGTACAATAAATTTAACTTATTGTCTACATTTTTAAATACAAGTAATCTCTGAAAAGGTGGTTTCAATTGCAGTTTTAATAATTGCATCAAAATTACAAAACTGATAGATGAAGTCAGTGTTTCATTTTTTGTTTCTTTAGAATAGTTATGTTGCATAAGTTTTCATATGTTTTTGAACAAATATTCTTTCTTTTTGTACCAAAAGGCTCTGTGTCTTTCTCACCTATTTTTTTCTGTTAAATTGTAGATATTTTCCTCATTGGTTTGTAGGGAATGAGACTTTACCTTTTAAAATGCTTAAATGGAATTGTCAAGATTTCAATTTGTTCCAAATTTATGCATTAAGATGTTGGAAAAAAACCTGAATATGATTAATTTTTTATAATAGTACTCTTTCATTTTATAACCATATGGCTTCTATACAGACAAGCTTTACTACACTTTCTTTAGAATGATTTATTTGTCTTGCTTTTTTAAAGTGCCAATAATATGATCTCTTACCAAATCCAAAGCATAACACTGAGCTATAACTTATAAAGAAAATCACAAAAAAATCTCTATATTAAAGATCAGACATTCACTATCATTCCTACATTTTCCAAGTACAAACAACACCAATTTATATTTATTTTTGTAACTGAAACCCAACCTTGCCACACAGGCAAAGGCAAACGAGATATGAAAAGTGATGTATCAGTTGTGATTACTATCTTTGCTTCTATTTTTTTGAACTCCGCAAAAAGATGAGGCAAAAATTAATATAAATGTAAACATGTTTTATGGTTTATATATTTTAAGTGAAGAAAGAAATAAGAAACATCAGGCATCATTTGGTTTTAGAGTTTCTGACAGCTGAAGCTCTATACAGCAGCCTTTGATGTGACACCAAGAGACAACTTGCAATGGAGCTTTGGCAAGTTCAAGATTTCCTTGGTTTGTTTTGTGAAGCATCTACCCAGAATATTGTATCTAACAGAAATTCCTGGATTGTTAGGTAATCCCTATTGTAGAATCTTGACCTTCATATCTTCTCCACACCATAGACAAGTCAACCTATGGGCTTAATTTTGACGTTTGCAAATTAAAATCCCTCTCCTTTGTTTCTTATTAGTATTTATGAGAAACAGATCTCATTTGTGCTTAGTAAAGGAGAAGTGGAATAAACAGACCTGCCATTTAGCCCAAGCGCCACTATTAATAGCAGTATTGTATCTCATAAATTGGTTACTTTCTGCAATCTATAATTCGTCTTTTGTAAAGTCAAGATAAAATTCCTGCATTGCATCATTATAAGAAAGGAGAGAATATCTGCAGTGTACTTCTCAGAGTACCTGAACATTGAAAGTAGTCAATAAAAATTATTATTGACACTTTTATGACATTATATCTATAATTATACATTATATTATAATGGGGATATGTAATGGGAAAAATTAAGCCTTCCAAACCTCTTTCTCTATCATTCATTCCCAATCTCCTATACCAGACCACACAGGATTCCTCAATCCCAGTGTATATATAGTAGAAGAGTTTTCAACATGCTTGTTTGGGTAACAGTCAATGTGCAATGGCATCCTAATCGACAGCTTCTTATTTTTACCCTGTTTCCTATAAGAATAGAATGCAAGCAGTACTAACACCTGGACTCTGCACTGGTACAATGATGAATTTCTTATGTTTATGGCCATGGGAATAAAACAGAAATCAAAATTCTGTATGCATTGTGTTTATTTTGTTGTTTTTTTGCTTTTGTTAGCTCCTAGTTTTATATGTGAAAAAATAAGACATGTTCTTGGGCAGAATGGGAAGTATTATGAAATAGGTACTAAGTTGAAAACTGAAGCACATTAGTTTGCACTCCAGAATAGTAGAAAACAAAAATATATATATTATTAATTACATTTTCTAGTTTTTCATTGTAAAACACCATAATGAAGAGTGATAAAAGCCATACACTCAGGCAATCCTTAGATTTTTATTCTCTGGAAACCACATATGTCAAATTTCCAAGTAAATGTCAGGGTCTTCTTGAAGTATTGAAATCATCTGCACATTTTATAATTCTGTCTAAAAACACGCAACAACATTCTCCCTGTGAAGAAAGTTCACAAAGTAAGGCAGAGAAGAATTCAACAATATTACTCTCAGTAAGGTGTAACAGCCCTGCTATTCAGTTAAAACATGTCTAATATTTAAAGCAGTATTTTACAATAATAAAAATGTTCTGCGGGAAACATGTCTTATCACTCATGACTTTATTTTTATTGGAAGCCATGATTAAAAATTACTTCATTATCCTACATTCAATCACTGTAGTGCAGAATATATTGGTGCCTATTCTATACAAGGTATTGCCCAAGGCATTGGGGTAGGACAGAGAACAATGTGGTCAAGTTAGTTTCACTTCTGAACTATTATTTAAAACATTACAAATTTTAAATCACGTTCATTTGCACAAAAACCTCATGCAGTAAATTTATTATCATCATCATTATTATTATTATTATGCCCATTTGAAAGATTAGAGTAACAATAACAAACCTACATACATTAGGCACATTTTTAAACTAACAAATGTAGAGTTTGAGGTTTCATTTTCTATAATCCTTGCCATTTTCACTGTGTTGTGAAGAGATAAAGCATTGTGTGTTTTGAGATAGCTACTATCGAATATCCAAAGAAAACACAGCACACCTGACTGCAACCTTCTTTTCTGGGTACAAATATTGCCGATGGCAAAGTGGTCATCTATCACTCCTGAACCAATCTAAGGTCTCAAGCTCCTACAGAGTTAGATAATGTGTTCCTGGGAGGACTCCAGTGTTCCAAAACACTACCTGTCACATTTGGGCTGTGAAGTCAGCTTTAATAAGGAGGAAAAGGTGTGAAAACACCCTCTGGTCCTCGGTACCTGGTTACTCATCTTGAGATAGGAATAGGAAAAGAGTGAACACATAAACCCAGTGCATGACAATCATCTGTGGCTACCTGGAGGCCCCCAAGTGACAGAGTGAGTTATCTCTGCCACATTATAAATTTCTAACTACAGGAACCTCTTACTCTCTAGTGACCCCCCCAAAATATCAATTTTTTTTCAATCTTACTCTTCCAAATTTTATTTCCAATTAAGAGATCACTGACTAGTCGAGACTCCTGTGTAGTCTATGCAGACCTCTGGAGCAAGTTTACTTATCAGTTAACCCATTCTCCTAATACTGTCTTCTTTTTAAAAATCATTTTCTGGGTGCTTTCTTCATGAGAATATTACTAAAGGAAGTTTTCTGAGGAATGAGATTAGAGTGGGTATACAAACTAATAGGGAATTCTCACACCCATTTCAATCCTTAATTATCATTTTTTATCATGTAAGTTGTTGCTTTGGGGTTGAATCAGATTAAAATATATTTAAAACTTCTGTCCTCTGGAAGTCAGCAACATGCATTCAGCTAAACTTTAGTATCTTGAAACATTCTGTAAAAAAGAAAAGGGGGGAAGGGAGACTTCATTCACCAATTAAATCTGATAAGTACTCCAATATTATCCCACCTCATGGAGAGTCAGAATTGTCAAAAATGTCCAATATCCCAGTTATTTAGTTCCATAATTCCAAAATATTTGACTACAGACCCTTTTTCACATCAAACATATATACTTTCTTAAGAACATGTGTTTTGGAGGTCAGAATTCAGTTATTATGATGGAAAGAAGTTAAACTAAGTTTCTAAATAGCTACACCTTCAAGTGGAAAAATATGGTCAACATTAAATCATACAAGCTCCTTGTCAAAAGAAGTTTAAAAAGCAGTTTTAAAAGTATCAATTTCAGAAATTAAAAATAGATGTGACAGGGTTTAAGAGTAGAAAATATAAGCCAAGATCTCCACAGTTTGATGAATTATGCAACAGTACAATGTCTAGCTTTACAAGGGTAAGAGATGTGCAACAAAGCTAGAGATGGATATTTAAGTCTGGCTGAATTTAGGAACACTGGTGTCAGACTCAAGTGCTTCTGGGAAACAAGTAAAGATGAGGGTGAATGACTGATAAGCTTTATTATATGATAAATGAACCAAAGACCTACAGAGCAAAAACATGAGAAGACTTGGGCTGCCATTTTGTTGTTTTCAAAGCTACTGTAATTGCTTTAAAAATGACATGTAAACTTCCATTCCTCCTTAACCATCCTCTACACAGGAGTTACAATTATTATTTTAATAATTTAAATTACATTGTATCATGTCTTTCCTGAAAAATCTTTCAATAACATCCAAAGTCTTTACTATGATCTGTGAAATATTTCTAATCTGCCCTCTGATTACCTCTGACCTCACTTCCTATTGAGTTCCATCCGTAAATGGTTTTTCCATGGTATTTTGAAAATTCCAAGCATACTCCCACATCAGTGTCTTTGCTCTTGATTCCCTCTGCCTGGAATGTTCTTTTAATACCTGTACAGAAGTTTTTCTCTCTCTCTCTCTCTTTTTTTTTTTTAAAGGTTCACTCCTCTGAGGCCTTCCCTAAACACTCTCCTCCACTTTCTACTCCTCTTTCCAACTTCACTTTTCCACAGAGCACTCAGACTTAACTGATACTAATTTGCCATTTATTCATTTATTTACTTTCTCCATATTAGTGGAAGTAGTACTAAATGCTCTAAGAGATAAACCTTAAAATGTTAGCATTGTATTACAGTAGAAGACTGTTTCCTTATGTAAATAAATTCTGAATGTTAATGCCAGCCGGATTTGAGGTTGGAGTTCTACACCACACAGTCATTCAGGAACCAAAATTGGCCTCTTCAGTGCGTGGTTTCAAGTTTATCCTGCTGTCTTCATATGGCCAATAAGCAAGGGAAGAGAGAAAAAAGGGCATGTGCTAAATATTTATGAGCCAGTGCTAAAAATAGCACACTTCACTTCTTTTCATAATCCTTTGGCCAAAACTCAGTCCTGTGGACACACATCATTGCTGGGAAACTGTTGTGTAGTTCAGTTGTCTGTCAAAAAGGAAGAGGAGGGGCTGGAGTGTGGCTAATGATAGAGCACTTACTGAGCTCTGCCATCTGCAGCATGGTTAAAAAAAAAGAAGAAGAAGAAGAAAGAAAGAAAAAGAAAAAAGTTTAGTCACTTGAGTTAGAAGGTAAATTTTATTAGAGTAGAATTTTTTTAAAGATTATTTTGGTATTTTATCACCTACAACAATACCTGGTACATAGTATTCATACACACACACACAAACACACACATACATACATATAAAAATCTAATATATAATGCTTCATATGTGCAGCCACTTGTCTATGTGCTTGACCTAGAACCCTCAACAAAATGGCTCTATAGGGTAGCCGCTATTAGTGTACACATTATAAAAGACAGATGGGCACTACTTGTTTCCACATTTTACAGATGACATCCATGTATCTCAGAGAGTTCCTAAGTTCACGGAGCTAGGAAAAATGACTTGAATTCAGGATCCCTGGATCCAGAACTCAAGTTCTTACCTGCTTCACACAGACTCCCTCTTGACATGTATTGAAAGAGTGTCCACATTGTATAGTATGTCAAAACACACCCTATTGCCATGTATATCTAAAAACAACAAATTTTAGAAAAAAGGAGTAACCACGTAAGGAAGAAGTTTAGACGGGTTCATTCTCTTTGGAATGGGCATCCTAATAAAATTCACTTCCTTGTAAGAGGTGTACAATCAGAGGCAGTCTGTTATCTTACAAGAATGATAAAATATAATTTCCTTCTCTTGGTGGACATCTAAATTAACATATCCAACAGTCCTCACTACAGTTTGGAGACTTTCTGCTCCTCTATCCTGGTCGCACCATTCATTTTTCATGCTATAGCAAATTAATACAATGAGGAGTCAGTCAATGTTTATTAAAAGTCTTCTTTTTTAATTTTCTATTGTTTTGGCTCTTCCATTTGGTATGAGTTTGAAATGTCCTTTAATAAGAAAGTTCACCTTCTGTTTTACATGCCAATAAAAGAGGGCTTATATGTAGACTGAAGGAGAAATGTTAAGCCCAAATTCTAATTCAGAAATATATTTGGGGGATATGCCTTTAAATGTCATCTATAGAAACACACCTCTTTCTCCATACAATACAAACACCAGTGAATTAAACCTCTTCTAGCATAGACATAGGTCACATCCTGATGTGTGTGTATAGAGGAGTAGTTTCTCTCCCTAGAAAAAGCAACTCAGGAAACAAGGGCAATGATGAAACACTAAAATGTATACAATGTGTTTATTTAGAAAAGCCCTGAATTTTTTGTTAATTTATTTTAAAAGTAATATCAAACAGATTTTATGAGTGAAATATTGGTAGTTCCCTAATTATTTTAAGTTATGAATATGTGGGATTTGTGGAGCAACCAGATACTGGTTAGTTAACTAACTGAGAAACAGTTCCCAGTGAGTATTGATACTGACTAGGTAAATTATTTCAGTGATTTCAATTGATTTACGGTGGCCAAATCACTGCAATCCTGTATTTTTATGGTTTTGAAGTATTGGGGATCAAACCTAGGGTCTCATGCATGCTAGGCAAGTGCTCTACCATTGAACTACACCTCCAGTCCTTTTTATGTTTTGTGCTATTGTTGTTTTTTTCTCTCATAATTATGCTAGGAGTTTGGGATATAGATGGACTGTGGACCTCTAAACTCTATGCCACACATATTAAACCTTTTGAAAGTTTCAGATAGGAAACTTTCAGATAGGAAAGGAAAAATATTTTTGCTAGCAATTCCAAGGAGCTATTATTAATGAAGACTATGTTGTGGAGGGAAGTTAGAATTGTAGAAGGAAGGAAGGAGAGATGAAAGGAAAACAGGAAGGGCAAAGAAAAAACAAATACAGTAAAAATTTAAGACAGGATCTTCCAATTACATTAGTATTTTATCATATCTCACTTTCTCCTGATTGGATGACTTGCTTATTAATGCCTGTATATGTATATGTAAAAATATGCAAACACATATATATGTTTATTTGATGACTTCAGTATCCTATTTAATCCTTTGTGCATTAATGTGCTCCTAATCACTGAATTCTTGCAAGTAACCGCAAAACAATTATAAGTGCACACCCCCAATGAGACAGACTGTGAATGGCCAAATAAAATGTAATTACCTTCCTCCCCTACTCACACTTGGTGGTGTATTGCTGCAATATAAACTGCTCTTAGGACGTTTTATTATATCCTCAACTTATTTTCCTAAACTCTAGCCTACTGTCCTCATGCATAATGGTGCCCAGTGGTATGCTTTTCTTGTTGGTGTCTTCTGAAACCATTATTAAAAGTTTCACTAAAATGTTTTAACTGCATCCTTGGTAATAAGAAAATGTCCCAATGGCCCCAGCCTTAATATTTAGAAATTGTGTGATAGTCTTACCAAAGACCTTTAAATGCATGATAGGTGCCCCTCAATATAAAAAGGAACAGGATCCCTGGTGGTTTCCTCTCTGTACATAGTGAAACAAAGCAAGAATAAATATCAGGTTAGGTTTTTACATCTTGAGCACCAAGGACTCCAGTAATTACAACAGCTAAAAAAGTTATCTTTTTTTGCTTTATTTTTTAATTATACTTACTTATATTCACATATGCATATATAATTAAATAATATGAATATATGTATAATGAAGATGATCCATAAAAATTACATTTCCCTACTAAAAATAAGTAAGCTGATGGAATAAGGATTTCTTTATGATTTATTCTGCTCATAGGAGAAGGCTACAAAAATATCGCTTTCAAGGAGGAATTTTTTTTTTGGTGACCATCATTTTTTATATTTTCGTTTTAATATCCAGCACTCCTACACATTTGGATTCATATGGATGTTAGCATGGGTCATAAGTTCACTTGTTCATTCAGTCATCCTTTAATCTGTAGATTCATGATCAATGATACATAATAAATATTAAAATCAATAAATATTTGTTTGATAAATATCACTCCTGCTTTTAAATAAAGGTTTCATACACAGAAATATAAATTCATGCTCAAAACATGGTTTAATAAATTATTTAGTGGAAATCTATGTACTCTATATAATGAGAACAGAAGATGAGGGAGGCTAAATTTTGCATATTAGATATACAATAACAGCAATTTTAACACAATCTAAGACTAGAGAGTGGTCAAATGAACAGAACAAAGAACACCTCCATCTGTGAACAATCATGATGAAAGATAATGTGTTCAGGGAATTAAATGTACTTACTTTTGTTTGAAAATAAGATAGACAAGATTTCAAGGATGAGGGTTCAGCAAAGGAAGAATATTTAAAAATAAAAATCAGAAAACACATTTAAGTGTTCATGACAAAATTAAAAGTCCTTATTGAGAGTTGAACTGTTTTTCCCAAAAACGTATATTGAAGTTCTAACCTCTGGTAGAGGTGAATTTGAATTTATTTAGTGTGTTAGTTGATTTTTCCATCATCATAACAAATATCTGTGATAATCAACTGATACAGATAAAATGTTTATTTGACTCATAATTTTGGAGGTTTGGGTCCATGAGCAGTTGGCTCCTTTGCTCAAGGTCTGTGGAGAGGCAGCTCATCCTGTCAGGAATACACAGCACAGAAAAGCCACTCACCTCATGTCCATGCAGCAGACATGAGAAAAAGAAGGCCTGACATCACACAATGCCCTTTACTCCCATGACCTAAAGACTTGCCACTAGGTCCCACCTCCTAAATGTTGCACCACCTCCCAACAGTGCCATGCTTTGGACCAGGCTTTTACCACATGGGACTCTGGGTGACAAATGAATAGCCTTTGGAAACAGGGTCTTTCCAGACATGATCTATTGAAAATGAGATTAGTATTTTGGTGGATCTCTAAATCCAATGACTTGCATCTTTATAAGAATAGAGAAATTGCAGGATATAAAGAAGACACAGGGAGCCGAAGAACCTGTGGATGTGGAAGCAGAGATAGGACTTAGGCTGCCACCAGTAAAGGAATACCAGGAGCTACTAAAAGCTAGGATGGACAAGGAAGAACATCTCACAGAGGCTTTGGAGGGCTTGTGGCCTGGCTGCATCTGGATTTGTGGTTTCTGATTTCCAGAGAATAAATTTATTTTTTCTTTTATTTGCTCCCCCTGTTTTTGGAGAATGAATTTCTGTTGCTTGAAGCCACTCTGTTTATGATGTTGTGATGCTTTGTTATAGCAGACATAGGACACGAACATACCACTAAGGGGTATTCAATTTTTTAAAACTGCATCGCACAGAGAAAAACTTTTTACAGAAACTTCCTCTCACATTTTACTTTAAACATCATGACATTTGGGCTAATGCTGATAATCCCAACGGTATTAGTTTTTTTTCAGAATGTGTGGATATATACATATATGATTTATTATGGGAATGAGCTCATATAATTGTAGAAGGCACAGAGTCGCAAATATACTATCTGTAAGCTGGAGAACCAGGAAAGGGGGTGATGCAATTCAGTCCAAGTCTTAAGAAAAATGCAGTGGCAGCAGGGAGCACTATGGTACATCCCAGAATCTAAAGGTTCAAGAATCTGGAGCTCTGATGTCTGAAGTCAGCAAGAGACAAGTCCCAGATAAAGGGGGAGGGGTAATCCTTAAGATTAGAGAGAGAGAGAGAGAGAGAGAGAGAGAGGGAGAGGGAGAGAGAGGGAGAGGGAGAGAGAGATTATTTTAGTTGCTGATTCAAATTTCAATCTTTTCCAGAAACACCCTCACAAACACATTTTGAGGTGATGTTTTACAAACTACCTGGGCATTCCTTAAACTAGTTGATAGGTAACAATGTCCCTATACCACCTCAATCTCTACCACATAAGCAACATAAGCAATTGTAATTCATATATACTCATAATGCAACTGCCCCTTCATTAAATTTAATTGAACCAGTAACCTCACTGGATTCTGCGAATGACATTACACTGAGTTAGACAGTAACTACCAAGAGGATGTGCAGCTTATAATAAAAAACTTGTGATAATAAACTGTCTTTAAAGGCAGTCCATTCTACCCTTCAATAGTCTTGAGGATTGTAAACTTTCTGTCTTTTTTTTTTTAAAGATGGAACTGTAATTGTGTCTCCCCTCATTACTCCTTGGTTCTTGTTCTACACCTTAACGCATACAAAATAATTTGAATCTAACTTTTCCAGAATAACCCAGAAATCCTGACTCCCGCACATTGCCCACCAAGTCTGCCTGCTTTCTGCAGACTCACACTCTCAAATCCTCCCAGCCCTTGGGACACAGCCTCAGCTCACAGCCCTGACCGGTTGCTCTGCTCATCTGGCTTACTTTTAACATGTTTGCTGGCATCTCAATTGCAAGTCCCTTTACTTCCAGTCATCCAAGTATTGCTCAGTTCTCCTGTCGCATCACTGCATGACTAGCTTGCCCAAGTAAAACAAGGTTTAATTAAATCCTAATGTTGTGCCCACTCTCTACAGAACTAACTGTTATTTTCACTTCCATGTGCTATTAGCAGAATGCATAATGAGAGTATGGGGTACAGAATCAGCTCCACGTGCAGAGTAGCATTTTGTCACTCACATTCTCTCACTGAGCTTACTTTCCAGCTCAAAATAGAAGCCTCATTCCCACACCCACTCCAGACAAAGAGACTTATATTTGTGACAGCATTTGTTGGTTTGGAGTTGTGAGAATGACACCATAATTTTTTAAAGTTCTTAAAAATATTTATGATTTAAGGTTATTTAAAAATATTAAGATGTATTAATACACCTAAATATAAAGAAACCATATTTAATGCAGAAAGTTTGGGGAGCTTCCTCTATTTCTGTTATTATCTGGTTACCTTTTCCACACTCATGAGTTGTCTAAATTGAAATCACTTGTCTTCTGAGCACTCTAAACCAAACAAAGGGCCCATAAAATATTCTATGTTTTATCTGATATAATTTTGCTCTTGTTTTTTAAGGTATGGCAGAAGTAATCCTCAAGTTTATTACTCTCTAGTGGGGACAAAAAAAAAAGTGATAACCCCCCAGATGCCCCTGGAATTACTAATCCTGGTTGTAAATTCTCAGGAAATGTACTGTGCCTTGGTTATTAAATGTTGATCTTGCAGTAACTCTTCCAATGATTGACTACTCTTGTTTGCCTTACAGAAATACAACAGAACATATAAATTTTGGGGTGATATACACATTCAACTTCTAAAATATGAAAAAAGTAATGTGCAGATTTATAATACAGTATTATTGAACTGATAATTATATGAATATATTCTCCTGGACAATTCATCTCTTTTTTTTCTGGTGGATGGGTACTAGGGATTAAACTCAAGGGCATTTGACCACTGATGGACAACCCCAGTCCTATTTTGTATATTATTCAGAGACAGGGTCTCACTGAGTTGTTAAGGACTTTGCTTTTGTTGAGGTTGGCTTTGAACTTGAGATCCTCCTGCCTCAGCCTCCCCAGCTGCTGGGATTACAGGTATGTGCCCCCATGCCTGGCAATTCATCTCTTGATGCTTAAGTTTTTGCTTTTGATGATAGCAATGATATTCTCTGTTTATTTTGAGTTAAAAACCAAACAACTTAGAAGATATACTAGACACTGGGCTTATCATTCCCTTGCTTAATAAGAATAAAGTGACTACATAAGAATTAACTTCACTTTAGATAAAAATACTGTGCACAGAATGTTGAGCTGTCTCTTTTCAAAGCTGCACAGGCCATGAAAATGTAAAATATCACGTTTGGATATAAATGTTCTCATTTTAGTTCATCCTATACAAACCAAATTCTTTGAAAATGTATGTTAAAAAGTTCATCTTGAGAAGTATCTGTCTACAAACCAAGTCAGCTTCTCTGCTACATACTCATTAACATGTGTAAAGACCATGACATCACTTTTACATAATGATTGATCCCATTCTTTTTCCAAAAATAAAAGAAGATCTCAAGCACATTCACAATTAAAATTCAGAACAACGAAATGAGAAGTTTTAAATTTTTTTCCTAAAGGTTATAAAGCTTTCATAGTTAAATGGAGAAGTAATTGAATTTATTTGCTTAATCTTTAAGTTTTTTTCAAAATCAGAGTTGATGTGGATTGTAGTGAAGTCAGTTTGTTCATTTGTTTTTTAGTTGCTCTTGAGATATTTGTTGTTGTTGAGTATATTGAACATCTGAAAATGTATAGGCAGAAGAGGATTTAAAGAGAGTCATCTCCAAGACTTGGACCAGTACATGGCTAATTCATAGTAAATATTTATTGAATATGAACAGACTGACAGATGGACTGACTAAATCAATGAACAAACAGAACATAGGATTATGGTGAAGCTCCATGACTTTTGATGCGTATTATCTTATGAGTGATGGAAGATAAACACAGGAGACCATTCTTGGTCTTCCATTTTCTAGAAAAGAGTAGCAAGTTTCAATATTTTCAAAATAAATATGAAACACTGAGACTTTCCATTTGTATCTGTACATGGGAAGTGGACTCCCTATTTAAGGGAGGCATCTTGCATAACCTAAAGAGCATGTGTGCACACATATGTAGTTTATAATAAAAGTCCTGTTGAAATCAACAACTTTCTGTTATTTTATGGAGGACTCAACAGCAGGCTCATGTACCATCCTCTGCCATTTATAAAGATGTCCCTTAGCAGCAACAGTGAACCTCTACCTGCAATCTCACCACTTCTACTCACCACATTTAGCATTAAGATTGCCCAGAAGTTGCTCAATATTATGCATTTTTATATATACACTAATATATTTCTCTCTTCTAATCCACAACAAATCCTATTGGAATTTCTTCCAAAATGTATTTCAAAATCCAGTTAAGTTTCTCAGGGTCAATTTCTACCAGTGTGGTCAGAGTCTTTCTTCCTCATGCTTGAACTTCTGCAGTATTCCTAAACTTCCCTCCCTGCACTCAATCTTATCATCCATTTTCTAAACATTGGTTATTATCAGCTTTAGAAATTTCAGAAAAGTTCAGTGACACTCTCTGCTTATGTCTTGGAGGATTCCTGTAACAAAGACAATGAAATTCACAACATCATCCTGGAACCACAAGCCCCCTCATTATTTGTTTCCTGTCTACATCTATAGTTTCCATTTCTAGCAGTATCTTCCTTACCACACTCCAAATGCAATGGTTTCCCACTGTTCCTGGGACTTGCAAAATATTGTAAACTGATGAAAGCTGCTTTGGTCTTGTACAACATGTAGGCAGATGGACTTCTGTTTTGTTTTATTTGTTTGTTTGGTCTTGTAAGTAATTTCCAAAATAAGTCTGACTTAGGTGAGGGTTAACTTTACTTTGAGCACCAGTTTATAGTAAAGCAATGGCCCCTTTTTGCCAAACACAGAGACATTTATTAGAAACACATTCTTACAATATTGAATAAACACAACAGCTTCTGCAATCTGTTCTGAAAGTGCAACAAAGTTCCACTTTTCGTTCTTTTAGGTTCTCTGAATGGCAGCATTCAGTACTTAACACTCCAGAGACAGGATTAGTATATACTTAGAGTTGAATCATTATATGTCCTTCCCACCTATGGCTGGACACAGAACCAGTCAAGGATCTAGGCTCAGGAATCATCCATAACTTAGTGAAAAACACTTCTGGCCTTACTAGACTTCTGAATTGTGTCATTGAAAGTGTCAGGGGTGTCTCAATTATGTGCATGTCAAAACACAGATGTTGAATACCATTAGTTTTACAAAAGAAGGCTTAGTTCAATTATTCAAAATGCCAATTAGTAACACATTTATTTGATTAAAAATAACAGTTTCTGAAATTACCTATGGTCATTAGCTGACTGACTGGTATTGATCAAAAGATGAAAAAAAATTTTTTGGTTACTATCTCTGGGGTGTGATATTTCTTACATAATCCCAGCAGATGACCTAATATGTGCCTTATATAATCTTCAAATTGAGACAAATGGCCCCTCTTTCCTAGAGTCAAAGCTTAAGCAACTGGAATTTATACAATATACTTTAAAATGAAGTAGTTTCAACTAAATTTAAAGCATTTTATTTGTACCAAGTCTGACTGTCTAGGAAATGTTGTGATTGTCCTTCCTAAAGCTCTTCACATGTCTGGATTTTTTTCATCCTTCAGGCCTAAGTCCAAATTTCACCCTTTTAAAGAGGCTTCCTTTTGAGACCTCCCAAGCTATCCATAGAACAAGAAAGTAGTAGAGTAATAATGGTAACCATGAACACAATACTTATGAGCATAAAATGTGTCCAATGACAGGCTAATTGCTCTACATATATTAATAGTTCCATCATCAAAACATGTCTACAGTGCTGGGACTGTAGCTCAGTGGTCCAGCACTTATCTAGCACACATGAGGCACTGGGTTTGATCCTCAGCACTACATAAAAATAAATAAATATAGAAGAAAAAGTAGGTCCAGAGCTTCAACATGGAAGGACCAGACTTCCTCAACAGGACTCCCATAGCACAAGAAATAAAAGCAAGAATTAATAACTGGGATAGAATCAAACTAAAAAGCTTTCTCTCAGCAAAGGAAACTATCAGCAATGCGAAGAAAGAGCCTACAGAGTGGGAGAAAATCTTTGCCGATCATACTTCAGATAGAGCGCTAATCTCCAGAATCTATAAAGAACTCAAAAAACTCTACACCAAGAATGTAAATAATCCAATCGACAAATGGGCTCAGGAAATGAATAGACACTTCACAGAAGAAGATCTACAAGCAATCAACAAACATATGGAAAAATGTTCAACATCTCTAGTAATAAGAGAAATGCAAATCAAAACCACCCTAAGATTCCATCTCACCCCAATTAGAATGGCGATTATCAAGAATACAAGCAACAACAGGTGTTGGCGAGGATGTGGGGAGAAAGGTACACTCTTACATTGCTGGTGGGGCTGCAAATTAGTGCAGCCACTCTGGAAAGCAGTATGGAGATTCCTTAGAAAACTTGGAATGGAAACACCATTTGACTCAGCTATCCCACTCCTTGGCCTATACCTAAAGGACTTAAAATCAGCATATTACAGAGATACAGCCACATCAATGTTCATAGCTGCTCAGTTCACAATAGCCAGATTGTGGAACCAACCTAGATGTCCTTCAATTGATGAATGGATAAAGAAACTGTGGTATATATATACAATGGAATATTACTCAGCCATAAAGAATGATAAAATTATGGCATTTGCAGGCAAATGGATGAAACTGGAGAATATCATGCTAAGTGAGATAAGCCAATCTCAAAAAACCAAAGGAAGAATGATATCGCTAATAAGTGGATGATGACACATAATGGGGGGTGGGAAGGGTTAGTGTTGGGGTTGGAGTTGGGTTTAGGGAGGGGGGCAGGAATGGAGGAAGGAAGGACTGTATAGATGGAGGGGAGGGGTGGGAGGGGTGGGGGGGAGGGGAAAATGGCAGAATGAATCAAACAACATTACCCTATGTAAATTTATGATTACACAAATGGTATGCCTTTATGCCATGTACAGACAGAGAAACAACATGTATCCCATTTGTTTACAATAAAAAAAAATGTTTAAAAAAAAATAAAATAAAATAAAGGTGTTTTAGTCAGCTTTTTTCCTGCTGTGACTAAACGATCTGACCAGCACAATCTTGGGAGAGGAAAGATTTATTTGAGGGCTCACCCTTTCAGAGGTCTTAGTCCATAGAAGGCCGGCTCCATTCCTCAAGGTTCAAGGTGAGGCAGAACTTCATGGTGGGGGATTGTGGCAGAGGGAAGCAGTTTGCAGCATCAGGAAGCAGAGAAAGAGACTCTTCTGTCCAGATACAAAATATATACCCCAAAACCACACCCCAACTCCCACCTCCTCCAGCCACCTCCTATTACTTCAATTATTCACATCAGGGATTAATTCACTGATTGGGTTAAGACTCTTAAAACCCCATCATTTCTCCTCTGAAACTTCCTGCATTGTCTCACATGTGAGCTTTTGGGGGACACCTCACATTCAAACCATAACAAAAGTTGTTAAAAAAAAAAAAAACATGTATACAAAGTAAAATATTGGACTTCATTTTGTGGATTAGAAAATGTAGGCATAGGATCTTGTCAACAGAACAAAATAGGGAGTGACAGAGTTTAGATGTGAATTGATAGTTCCAGTTCAAAACTCACCCTCTTCACAGTTAAGTGACCCTGTTGGATCCCATCTGAGTTATTATCACACTGCCCTGTTTATTTATTAATAATTCTTACTATAATCCGTGAATATTTTTACTTAATTGGTCTTTCTATTTCTTACACTCAGGTGGCTTTCTTGAGAGCAGGAACCATGCTTGTCTTGTTCATCACTCTCTGCCACAGGGTCAGATACTATCCCCTCACTGAATTGGTGCTCATTTTACTGCTTTTGGAAAAATGAGCGAGGATAAGAGGACTCTGACATAGTATTGGTAATTCTAGACATTCATGGCCCTTTCTCTCCACCACCAAGAGGACAACAAAGAAAACTGAAAATTGCTAAGTGTCTCAACTTTCTTCACTAAGTGTGTTTTGTATCTCATATCATAGTAATTCAAGTCTGGGTTTACTAGGACTTATTTTGATATCCAACAGTGTTATGGAGCTAGGACTGCTCACCATTCTTTTATTCTCTGCGCTATTTGCGAAAGTTTTATCTCTTAAATTCAGTCTACTTAAAACCCATCAGAACCTCTGCAACTGCATGATTTTAAGGACAAAGTCCAAAGTCCTTAGATTGTTCATATTTTTTTTCCTGAGTAACGAGGCATGTTAATTTGTTATGTCCACACTAGTATTGTGCATATGTACATACACACAAGCATACACATGGCATGCACATACACTAGCCACCTCTAACACTATTAATTATTAATTTCTCATTTATTGAAGGGAAGGTAGCAAGCAATCTTTGAATCTTTCCTCCAAGTGAGATTTTCTGCTCTTTCTTATTTGACTAATGCCTGTCTTTTTAAGTCTCACATCTTCAGAAAGTAGCTTTTTCATTTTCCTCCAACCTTATTCAGACAGCACCCCATGTGAATCTTCTTTTAATACAGACCATGTCATATTACTCTATACCTGTTTAAATATAAGTACAATCATACAGTAAAAAATGGGTTCCTTGAAGTAGAATCTCTGTTGCTTTAGCACAGTATTCTGTATAGGGTAGGCACTTTACAAATATTCGATCAATGAAATTCATGGTAAAGAAAAGAAGTAAGTTCTGATCCCAAAGCATTTCCAGATGTGACAATGACCTATGGCAAACTACCCTTGCAGGAGAAGGGGGATGTGTGTGTGCAGCAGCTGAAAGTATTTACACATTTAATGGACAGGGCCAGCTTCATTCCCTGGTGAGGTCAATATGGTGCCTTTCATCAGGTTGAGAATCCTCTGGCACTGAAAGTACATCAAGCCTGTTGGCTGTTTATGAGACTAAGAAGGTGAGTCAATAGACTCTCTTCCAATTTGGCAAGAAGAGACATACTCCTAAACAACTAAACCTCCATAATTCACTCTGAGCTTCTCATTAATTTAAATGTTAATGTGAATTTAAAACATGTCATATCGATTTGGAACTATTTTTATATGAATATTGTGTGACCATATTCTCTAAAAACAGAATCCAAATGGACATCCTTTTGCAAGTTGTTACAACTAAGAAAAAAGTGAGGCTTTCCTTTTTTCTTTCTTTCTTTCATCATGCAAAAATCACTTGTTTCAGTTAAAACATCTAGATATGAGAAGAGTGCAATTACCTTGGACTGTTCTGAACCCAAAGATCGATTTTTTTAATCTATTCATTCAGGGTATTGAACATTTAATTTCACATTTATAGAGAGATTAGTGTATTTCCCATATTGCTACAAGAAAAATAAAGTCACTGTGGCAATGCTGGTTCTATGAGTTCCTTTTGGTAGTACTTTAGCCATAATTTTCTTATATATAATAATTTATAATTTTCTTAATATGTATATTTTTGTTTAAAGGAAATAATTATGTCCATATTTGTATTTATAAACTAGTTACAAATTTTGTATTTTTTATTTAAATTTTTACTAAATTTACAAAGGATATTCCACTACCTAAGCCCACCTGAAAGAAATTGTGATGTTGATGGCAATACCTGGACATTTTTGTATGCTTGCTCTGGGTCAGACATTGATACAGAATTCATTCTAAGAACTTCGCAATTTAATCTCTAAAGTAACATGTAGAGGGGAGTGCTTTCATTGTGTTACAAAGTAGGATATTGATCAATAAAGATAATAAGTCAGTTTACAAAAATTCCACAACCAGGTAGTGATGTTGGCCTGGGTTTTTCTGATTCTGAGGTCTTTTGGGAAGCCAGTACAGTGACTGGAGTCTTAAATTACACACACGATGCCTGGAGTCAGGAATTTTCATGATTACAAGATGCATATAGACATACAGTTGAGGACCCAATGCTACTACTGAGAAACTGGGTGGGTGGATGAATCCAGAAACAGAGTTCCTAGATCATGAGCACCTCATATCTGCACAGTGTGGATTTTGTGTTAGTTGATGTGCAAGGCATTGTCCAGGCCACATTTTCTGAATTCGTACAATGATACAATTCACTCCGTTCTGGTCAGTAAACCCTCTGCACAGTTCTTCTCTGAGCAGCCACCCGTTACATGCTTCTTCGTATTTGAGGCCCGTGCCCCAGCGGGCAACACTATTGGCTAGCTAGTTCTCTGAATCACATTATATGCAAAGTGGACATCCTGCTGTCAACACCTTTACAACAAACTAAATGACAGGTAGGAAAAGCAGACTGAAACATGGAAGAAACATCATGTTGTTCTCCCTAAAATGGAAATGAAGTATAAAAATCACAGCCTCAAAAGCAATAATACAAGACTGTCAAATACGTTAAAAACTAAATATTGAATTATATATTCAGAAGCACAAGTAATACAAGCCTAAAAGAAACTCCTGAAATTGAAGATGCACTGACCCAGGTGTAGCCATCAAGCTGTATCTTGCCAGGATGTAGAAAATAGAGTGTAGTAAGGAGTATGGGCTCCAAAATCAGCAGACCAGACAACTATGCAGAAAGAGTTGGCAGGTCTGTTGCTGCTTTCTGGGTAATTGACATAAAAGGTTTATGCCTCAGTTTCTTCATCTATAAAGTGGGAATTATATTTCAAATTTTTCATTGAGGAGTTGCGTGGTTTAATTTTTAAAATAATGTAGAGAGTTTGGCCCAGAGTCAGAAGTATAATACAGGTTTAAATTAGTCTTTATTCAAATGACATCAACAAACAAATCTGATGTGTCCATTTTAAAATCATCCCTGGAATTATTTAGTGATTTCAATATCACTAAGTTCTCAATTTTAGCAATTGTTGGTTTTGTGAGTGACACACAAAACGTCAACTAGATGCAAATATTTTTTCCAGAAATATGTTTTGCCTTGAAAGATAATGTGAGAAAAAAAACAATAATTATATCAGGCCAAATTCTGTAAGCTATTTTATAAATTGTTTATAGATTCTACTGTGTCTCCAGAATTCCAACTTCTTCCCCTGAATAGCAGGATTGCTGAAGGTTAAACATCTGCACCATTAGTTATCAGATCTTAAAGGATTAACTTACTTTGTTAAAAGTCAAATTTTACTATATCCACCAGATAGACCATCAATTTTTCCAAATGAATGGGTGATCCTCAAACTAATTGATTATAATCACCTTAGTATCATTTATCAACAAGTAACTAATTGCTCAGCAGAGAGAAAAGCCAGTTACTAGGTGCACATAAATTTGTAAAAATTCACTTTTTATCTAAATATGAGGGGTTCATTCCCATAAATTGTTCCTGATCATTTTATCCACATTGAACCATGTTCTTTGAAGGGAAATTAACATAAAACTTGAGCAAAGAAGTCCCCTAGTGAAACTTGGTACAAAGTCCTTCATTTTACATGTAGAGAGGATTAAGAATCAGCAAAATTTGGATACTTGCCCAAAATTGCCAGGCTAATTATGGTAGGGTTATGAAGTTTTAATTCCAAATCCAATGCCTATATTTGCCTATTTTCTTTGTTGCTATATCATTGGAGAATCTTTAATTTCAGTTATATTTTCTAGTTTTTTTTTTTTTAAGTCTAGCTTTTAGAGTTGAAATAAATTGATAATTACCTATGATTTTTTTGAGCTCCTGGTCAAAGGGATGAGGTAAAAAACATCCATATATATGAAGTTATTTATGTTTGAAATCTTTCCCAATAAAATTATGATGCATTTCAATAACCAACTGCAATAAACATTGTCAAGAAAAATGAAAGATTAACAAATCTAAAAATGGGTAAACTAAAGCAATACAAATATGTATTATATATATTTATGTATAAATATATATAGTCGCTATCTTTAACTTATCTCTAGACTTGTTAGTCATAACACACAAACACACACACATGTACACACACATGAAAGATTAGTATTCCATTATTCAAGTTTCAAAATTCTACTTGGAGATTGTAGCAGGCAGGAATGTTTAACACTAAATTTGTTCTCATTTGTACAGTATGATTTAAAAATGCTTTTGTTTTCTTTTTCCAGGTGTAAAGAACCATCATCTGCAGAAACCCAGAGTGTTTATTTAACTTCCTTGGATTTACTCAGGAAGACAAGGACCTGTTGGGTACATTTGATAAGGTAAATCCCAAATACCGCCAATCTGTTTTCTAGGGGCTTCCATTATAATTTCTCAAGTTAAGAACAACATGAGTTTCAATAGTCCAAAAGAATAGACAAATGGAGAGCCAGCCTACACTTTTCTTAATGATTTTTGGGAAAGTTGTTTCAGTGTGTAGCAAAAAATAAGCTTTCTAATATTCAGTCTCAGAATTAGGGAGATTCATTCACAAAAGCACAAGTAGTGCTGGATCACTGCAAGTTGTCCCAGTGAGAAGACTCCCCTGTGGAGTAGCACATCCATGTACATCTTCCTGTGAGCAGCCCATGTAGAGATGAAGGGGAAGAGGATGGGTTCAACTGTAATTGCAAAGTCTTGTCCCAGAGAAGCAAGGAGAAGAGGGAGGAAAGGAAGTAAAGAAAGACCTGGGAAAATACTATAATGGAGTTATCTGCTCATGGAAAAGAACTAAAAATGGAAGATGATTATTGTTCCTTGTCACCACTGAAAAGACATGCCAAGAGGAAGGGTACTTGAATGGTTGCAGCAAGATTTTTAGACCCTAATGCTACCTCACGAGAATTTATCATGAAGGATAGAGGCAGCTATAGCACTGAGATGTCCCCTCCTTTAAGAAATGAGCTACTACTGAGCACAGTGGCACATGCCTGTAGTCTCAGCAGGTTGGGAAGCTGAGGCAGGAGGATCACAAGTTCAAAGCCAGCCTTAGCTACGTAGTAAGGCTCCAAGCAACTTAGCAAGACCCTGTCTCAAAATAAAAATAAAAAGGACTGGGGATGTAGCTCAGTGGTTAAGCACCTCTGGGTTCAATCCCTGGTACCAAAAAATAAATAAATAAATAAATAAATAAATAAAAAACCGAGTAACATTCCAACCAGAATTTGTGTCAACTATAGATCAAAAGTTACATATTTTCAGACTCCCATGGCTATATTGTTTGTGTTATCATTCAGTTGATTTTATGATGGTTGAGTACCATTTGAGGCCTTAACTTTTTATTTTAAACAAAAGTCCATTATATATAGGATTTTTTAATTGAGGTATACAATTAAATTATTCTTTAAAGAGTGTATGAAGGGAATAGTTTTTCTGGATAGAATGTGGGCTAACTCATTCCTCAGTGTACTGAACTTTATGGGAATCTGGAGTCCTAATTCAATAAATCATTTATGCACTTGTATTTTATTTATGAGTAAAAACCAACTGAGGAAAAAAAGTATTGAAAGTACAGAAATCAAATCATAAGCCTGAAGAAAAGAAAAATAATAAACTCTATATAATATAGACTATGAATAAATTCAAATATAAAAGAAGGTACAAGGACCTATTTAATGTTCTCAAATGGATAGTGCTTCTACAGTGTACTAATCCTATTTATTTCCTATTTGTGTTTCTTCATCTGAGATTCAAGATCATTTGAGAAAATTTTTAATTTATGTAGGTCATTTCATTTTGTCAAATTTTGGTGTTTTGTCCTTTTGGTTAGACTACAATAGCAAAGGACAAAAATCTAACAGATCAAACCCTTTAAGCTTTCACTATGAAAGGTCAAACATCTGTATTTACTACTCCATTGTAGGCACAAAGCATGGGGAATAATTAATTATCCCACATCAGAGAGAACTAATCTCAGGATGTGGGATCTGCATTCAGAATTATTTCTTGATTTACCAATTGGTGTCATAGATGGTATACCAGATAAAAACATGAGTAATCTCCAAAAAGTAATGGATATAGTGACATTTGCAAAGTTGATTAACAGCAAAGGTCTTTCGTGTATATCTTTCAAGAATATCAAAGGCCTACTAGATTGACTAACCTTTTCAATTTGACACTCAAAACTTAAACTCCTGTAAGCTAATATGAAGCTGAAATGTATGATTAACTCTATAAAGGTCCTCACCGGACCTTGTGCTTATTCTTAAAGGACGGGACAGTTCCTGGTGAGTAGGCCTTTGCTATTGCAGGGAATAAAAGACTGCTGATACTTAAAAGAGGAGCCTAGTTTCTCTGTTTTGGCTCATTCAAGATTGGAATGGGAATACTTTTGACTTAGGATATGCTGCTAGCTATATTTACCAAAAAGTAGCATAATTTTATAATTTGGGTAATAAGTGACTGAAAGAATGCTTGAACTAATGAAACTAAGAAAGAGGACAAATTAATATGGTTGTTAAGAAGTTGAGATCAGGAAGGACATGTAGAGTAGACCAGAGACCTATCAGTGCCTAGATAGAAGATATAGAAGGGTTTGCAAGACAGGAAACAGTAACTTCAATGCACACACAGAAGAACGGGCCGTAATGTCTACTACTGTCAGTAAGGTATGAATTGGAAAAAAAAATGGAACAATTCTGTTGTCAGTTCTAGATTTTGAAGGCACAACTTCTTTCTGCTGGGATGCCAGTCAGAGATATTCATAGCTCTAATTGGTATTTAGGAAATTATAACCCATTAAGTAAAGATAAATTTCCTATTCCCAGAAAGATGAAGAATAGCTAGGAAATGGAAAGGTTAGAACTTCCTGTGCGACCAAACCTAAGATGCTTTCATAAAACAAAGAGGGTTTCTAAAAAGAGGGTTAAGTAAAGTGGCCTTGGGTCTATTAGGTTCCAGAAAGAAATAAAATTCTTCATTCAGGATGGTAATTTTAAGAATCTGGAATTTCTCTAAATTGAACACAAATATGTATTCATTTTGATATTTAGTAAGCATTCATTGAAAAAATGATTGAACTGGTTAGATTAATTACTCCTTTTGGAACTATTTTTTAAAATTTACATATTTGCCCACCTAACTTGAAATGAACAAGTCTGTCTTCTTCCCTGATATTCCAAAAGCCTTTATATCATTGTTCCTTCAGCATATTAAGAAACTAAAATAATAATTTTAAATCCCTAATAATTGAAGGGAAACCTATAGCTATCTGCAATAAGTCTACCCTAAAACATTATACTCAGAAGTTCAAGGTTATCTGGTTTCCAGGCAACAATAAATCACAGCATAATGAAATCATATCATAATGGGAACATGTAACTTTAATTTGCCTTGAGATTTATGAAGTTTCCAGTTATATTGAGAAGCAGTTAAACAAATCCATATCGTGTTCTATAGGAATGTTTAGATATTTAGAGAAAATTCCTATGAATCTTTTGCAAAAATTTATTGAAACCTTGAAGAAATTGGAAAATTCACCCCTTATTTAATTAACTGTCATCACTCTTCCTCTTCTGGGGTCTGTAAGCACTGGCATGCAGATTTTTGACCCATTTACAGTTGTTACTCTAGTAGCAATTGGTCCTGTCAGCACTGAAGTTTATTTTGCCTTCTCCTTGCTAATGGAAATACTGAGAATTATTGTTCTCTGAGTGGTCGTTAAATGGACAGGGCAACAGATTGGAACATGTAAAGTTCCAAATAGCCTTGTCAGGTTCCTGGTTTATATACAAAAAGTAGACATCTACATGGATAAGTTGCAGTAGTTGTTACTTTATGATTGACATTTTCATTTAGAAACAAATAGAACTTCACTTATTTCTGGAAATATATCTATAAATTAGATCCCCAATGTTTAAAATGAGATACGTAATTTCCCGTGAAGCAATATTATTGCCCCAATCTAAAGAGAACTAAAAGGATATTTGCCATTATCACATCCATGGGAATTTTTTTTTTTTGATAAAAAAATATATAGCTTTTTCCGGTATGGGTTGTCTCTGAAATGTGGCTGTATTGGTAGTGACTGAAATAGATATTAGATCTGATTCATAGAGTTCTTGGTAATAGAACAAACATGCCCACACTCCCATGACTCAGGCCCTGGTTAACAAATCTTTCACCATAAATCTAATATAGCCCTACTCAGGGAGGTTTCAAGCCCTGTGGGTTGCCTCCTCCTTGCTCCTTAAATTAAAAACTGAATTAAAACACCCAGTAGTGGCAAGAGCATAGTGAATGAGCGCTTTTATAAACTGCTCTTGAGAGTGTAATTTGATATAACCCTTCTGGAGACCAACATGGCATGCATATCAAAAGGTTCCTGCCCTTGACCTAATATTTCCTTTTCAAAGATTTATCTTAAAGATAACAGTGGACAGTGGACAGGCTGGGCTGTATCTCAGTGGTAGAGTATATGCATAGAATGTATGAGGGCCTGATTTCAAACCCCAGCCACACAAAACCAGTGGACAAATGAATGAAGATAAAGGTGTATGTATGATCATTGGAAAATTTTAAAATGTTGCAATATATTGGGATAAACCACAATACCTAAAAGTAAAGAACGTTTTGTAATACAGTTTGTTGATACAATAAACCAGTAGACAATCATTCATAATTGTGCTGCTGCTCTTAATATATAGACAGGGGACTATATTGAAATATATATATATATATATATATATATAAATATATATATATATATATATTCTCCTCTTTTGCCCAAGTCAAAAAATACATTTATGATAAATAATAAGACATAAATGAACTCCAGAGGTTTAAAAGAGAGAGAAAAAGAAAAAAGAATATGGCATTATATCATACCCAAAGGGGGAAAATATCATACATTAAGTATGGTGTATTTGGTAAGTGGTAACCATTTGGAAAACAGAGATGAAATGAAAATTACCTGCTATGTCTCAGCCATTCCACAGCACATTTCAGCTGAGAATGCTTAAAAATAAAATACCCGAGAAGGCAAGCTATTTGCAGTTATATTTGTACATGATCTTATTTTCTCTGTGTGCGAGGAGAAATTTTCCTTCCATGTTGTCACTGTCATCATTGAGCACTCACTTGCTCATTCAATAAATGTTTATTGAACATGTACATCATGCTGTGGAACTAGGCACTGTGGCTACCTGGGTAAAAATAGTGCTCCCTTTCCTGGAGGGAAAGAAGGGCAGACCCTGGGAGCTTAATACCTTAATAGTATATGGTAGAGAGAAGAGGAACAGATGCACATTAACATAAAGATATATACGCTTGCCCACATATACGCATATGCTATCTCGCCACACTGCAGAAGAGAAATATCAATCACACTGAAGATATTAACAGAATGTCTGGGTGGCTTCCGCCTCAATCGCAGATTTCGTGGATGAGTTGAGTTTTGAAAAGTTTTGGAAAAAATGACAGGATAAAATATGGTGGCACAGAATATGGACACATTTTCTGTTTTTGCAGAGTTAACAACACAAAGAATCTTAGGACTACTCGGTATATTTAAAGATAATCATGAACTAAGAACCAGCTCAGGTGAGCCATTTAGTGGAAGATCCAATTCAGAATTAATTCCTGTTTTTCAGAATATTTTCAAATGGAATCTAAACAAAACAAAATATTCTCCCTTATCCCCATCTTTCTTTAGGATCTTAAGTCTTTGGATTTGAGTTCATAGCTAATTATACTCAATGCTAATTAGTAAAAGCAAACAAAAAGTCCTTCTTAAAGACTTTGATTTTAGATCAAATTGGCTTAAAGTCCCAGACTCTTGAGTTATTTTTTAAACTTAAAAATGTCTTATTTCTCCTGCCCTTGGTTGTTGTGACTTAATGCACACCAAGAGCTTAGCGTGTTGCCTGACATGCAGTATGTTCTCATTCAATGTGAGCCAGGTTAGTATAAATAATACTTTGCTTATTCCACATAACTGAAGAATATAGCATGAGAATTGTATACACACTGATTAATACACAATAACACACATTTCAGATTTTGTTTCAACCAAATAGTTTTATTGAAATGTCACTATGTCCTATAAACTGTGGCAAACGTGGTATAAAGATGAGAAAGATGGACTCCGACCTAAAAGGGTACCAGTCTCTTAGGACCCATTTTCAACTAACCAAAATAACTAGTCGGGGGTCTTTACTTTTTCTTTATTTACCTATCAATTCCTAAGAAATTCAAGGATCCCTTAAGCATTTTTCTGTCGTCAGAAAGCATTTTAAAATCCTACTAGTACATTGCACTATTGAACTATTGCTGTACTTTAAAAATTAAATTCCAGTTTATAAAAGATGTGATCTTCAGAGTAGGTTTATGAGGTAAGAATGGGACTGACCAGGTGAACAGAAAGGGGAGAAGGATTGCAGAGATTGACACTCCTGGGATTTAAGTGCTTCCCCAAGCTACCAGGGGAGTAAGAAGGAAGGACTTCCTTCTGCGTTGTCTATTCATTGAAGGAAGGAATCACCTATTAGTCCTTGGACTCCAGGCTGTTCCATTCTTAAGGAAGCAGATATGTCTCTGGCATGCTTCTACAAAATTTTCAGTTTTGTTTCTCAAATACCCTTACCCTTCTTCAGTTCAAACTATCTCCTGCTGCTCCTTGAGCCTGGGCACCATTAAGAACACACCTCTGGACCCATTTTCCCCCTCCATGTTCCTCAAAAGCACTCCATCCTGCAACAATAATACTGTAGTAAAGTTCAGTATATTCAGCAATATTATCTGGCAATAAAAAGGAACAAAGTACTGATATACACTATGACATAGATGAACCTTAAAAACGTTTTTCTGAGCAAGAGAAGCCAGACACAAAAGACTACATATGGTGAGATTTCATTTATATGAAATGTTGAATATGAATATGATATGAATATAGATCTATATGAATTTGAATATAAAATAAGCAGATCTATAAAAATAGAAAGTAGATTAGTAGTTGCTGAGGGTGGAGTGATGGCTTGGTGAATGACCATTGATAGAGTTGCCTTTTTGAGTGACATGATATTTTCAAATGGGACTGTGGTTGTGTTTGCACAGATGTGAATATAACCAAAAAAAAAATCCAGTAAATTTGCAAATCAATAATTGAATTGCAAGGTATGTGAGTTTTTTTATCAATAAGCCTATTTAAATATTAATAATAACTAGAATAACCAAAACACGTATATTAACTATGTCAGTTTGTATATGACAAATATATCGTATGCACAAACTTTGCATATATTAATTTTGAATATATATTCAACCCTCAAAACAGCACTTGGAGATTAGTCTATTTTTAATTCTCATTTTCTATATGAGGAAACTGAGACACAAACTACTGTCAGAATTATCAGCCAGGAGGGGGGAGGGGCGCTGCTGCTTATTGTAAAGGTCAGAATGTTCTCAGAATGAGAACTTCTTGGTCCCTGACATTTCCCCCTTTCTTATATAAAATTATTGACCATTTTTCGATAGCCATATTTTAAGGGGGTGATAGAGGTTATGTGGCGAGACGGGGGCACAGCTTGCCTGAACAGGTATAGGGCTGGAGTGACAATCCCTCAGGAACTGCGCCTGTCTTAGGTTGTCCGTGATAGAGCAACATCCTTACCCGTCATTGGATAATGAGGCTCTAGCCCTCATTTCCTGTCTTAGGTTGGTATGAGCTCTCACGAATCTTACCCGTCATTGGCTGTCCAATTCAGCTCACAGGGGTGATGGTCTTTTAAGATCACCATCACGATCCATCATCTCCAGTCGATGGTAATGAACCTGAATAGGTTTCGCCTGTATAGCCTCAATTTGAGCTTTAAGAAAAGCCATGATCTTGTTGAATATCAAAGGACCTATAGATACAATAAGCAGCAAGCAAAGAGGGGACCTTAGCAGGGTCCTCAAGTCCTGCATGGCTGTGGGAGAGCAGTGAACAGGCAGCCATTATCCAGAGAAGCAATGGTGTGCAGTCACAGGGTCTGTCATTCAGGGGATTTTTCGCATAGATTGTCGGCTGCATCTATAAGAGAGGAAGATTCATCCTCAGGGGGAAGGTTTCCGTCCCTGGGTTGTGGTAAATCATTGACCTGTTTGACCAGGCGTTCTGGTAACCATCTTGGGGCTGCTTGTTCTTGATCTAAAATACAAGCTGAGCCTCATCCCCAAATGAGGACGGGATCTGGGCCTTTCCATTTATTTGTTAAAGGATCGCGCCACATAACAGATGGGCGAGCAGAATTAGAAGAGGGATGCCAATGTCTGTCTGCGGTCGAATGTCCTTCATTGTCTAGGGTAAGAAAGTTAAGAGCAAATAATGCATGATTAAGGCGATCCCTGGGAGTGGTAAATGCAAGGGAAGAGGCCTTAAGGCGGGTAAGCCAGGTTTTTAAGGTGAGGTGTGCACATTCCACAATGCCTTGACCTTGAGGGTTATATGGAATTCCAATAGTATGAGAGATTTGAAGAGTGGCACAAAACTGTTTGAACTTGGTACTGGTATATGCAGGGCCATTATCTGTCTTAATATGTGCTGGCTTTCCCATTATGGAAAAGGCTGAGACAAGATGAGAAATGACATCCTTGGTAGCTTCTCCGCAATGCGGTGATGCAAAAATAAAGCCACTAAAGGTATCTATGGAAACATGTATGTACTTTGTTTTCCCAAATTCAGGAAAGTGAGTAACATCCATCTGCCAAATCTGATTGGGCAGTAATCCTCGAGGGTTAACACCCAGATGTTGAATAGGAAGGGAGACAACGCAAGCAGGACACGCTTTTACAATTTCCCTTGCTTGTTGCCTGGTAATTTTACAGAGTAACCGAAGGCTCTGAGAATTTAAGTGGTGAAGTTTGTGTAAATCTGTGGCCTCTTGGATGGATCCAATAAGAACTGGGAAAAGGGACCGAGTGGCTGCATCAGCCTGAGCATTACCCCGTGATAGGGGACCGGGAAGATCAGAATGTGCTCTAATGTGTCCTAAGAAAAATGGATGTTTTCTAGCCTGAATTAGTTGTTGAAGCTGGTTAAACAAAAAGGCTGCGTTGGAGGAAGCCTTAATGGCGGGTGAAATCTCCAATAGGGGCACAGAATGGGCAATGTAAGCACTGTCTGTATAAATATTAATAGGTTTATCAAAAAATGTCATAAAGACTTGTGTTATAGCAAACAATTCTACAAGCTGTGCTGATGGATAAGCAGTGTCAAAGGTGGTAGGCTGATTATCAACAACAAAGGCTGCACGGCCATTGCTGGAGCCATCTGTAAAAACAGTAAGGGCTTGTGGAATAGGAGCCTTCCGAGTAACCCGAGGAAAAATAAATGGATGTAACTGAGCAAAATGCAAAAGGGGGTCATTGGGAAGGTGGTTATTGATTATTCCCAAAAAGCCTGATAGAGCAATACCCCATTCATCCCTCGTCTGTAGCAAAAATTGGGTTTGATCCTTAGTGTATGGAATCAGAATGTTATCAGGGTCTTTGCCAAAATGTTGTCGAGAAAGCAAGCGACCTTTAATAATGATAGAAGCTACCTGAGCAGGATAGACAGCAATAACTTTAGAGGATGTGGCGGGCAAATGAACCCAGAGCAAGGGGCAACCCTTATTTTTAAAATGTGGATCCCGCTGCCAGAATAGTCCCGTGGGTGTATGAGGGGTGTGTAATATAACCAAAACCAAAGGAAGGTTATAAGATATTTGTGTAACAAATTGTTGAGCAATGGCTTCTGTGACTTGAATTAATGCTTGCCGTGCCTCGGGAGTAAGCTCTCGAGGAGAAGAAGGGTCAGAATCTCCCCTTAAAATATCATTAAGAGGCAAAAGCACATAGGTGGGTAGTTTTAAATATGGTCTTAGCCATTGGATATCCCCTAGTAGTTTTTGGAAATCGTTAAGAGTGTGGAGATGGTCCACACGCAATTGTATATTAGGGATTTGAATTTGATTAGTTTGAAGTTTGAGGCCCAAGTAGGTGTAGGGGTCCTGTGTTTGAACCTTATCAGGGGCTATCTGAAGTCCCAAGGCAGTAAGGGCTTTATAGAGATCCAAATAACAATTGTTAAGATCATAGGTATTAGGTGCAGCAATTAACAAATCATCCATATAATGTAATATATAAACTTGTGGCCACCGCTCTCTCACAGGGTCTACTGCTTGAGCAACATATTTTTGGCAAAGACTAGGGCTGTTAGCCATACCCTGGGGAAGGACCTTCCATTGAAATCTTTGCATAGGGCCCTGAAAATTGATGCGGGGGAGGCTGAAAGCAAAATAGGGTCTGTCATCAGGATGTAAAGGAATAGTAAAAAAGCAATCTTTTAAGTCGATGACCATTTTATAATAGTCCCTAGGAATAGCTACCGGTGTAGGGATGCCTGGCTGTAATGCCCCATCGGGCGCATAACCTTATTGATAGCACGCAAATCCTGTAAAAGGCGCCTTTTGCCTGATTTCTTCTTAATAACAAAAATAGGAGTATTCCAGGGTGAGGTTGAGGGTTCCACATGGCCGGCTGTCAACTGTTCCTGTACTAACATGGAGGCAGCCTCTAATTTTTCTTGGGTAAGGGGCCACTGATCCACCCACACAGGAGTTTGAGTTTCCCAAATAATTTTGTCTGCATGGGGTACAGGAGGGTCAGGGACCGACACTAAAAATCCACATACCCAAGTCCAAATTTGTCTGTTTTTTGTATGGGCTGTACAGGCTCAACCTGTCCTTGTCCTAGCCTTCCAAGGCCTGTACCAGGGATAAAGCCCATACGAAGCATTTGATGAGTGACTAAAGAGTCGGGACTAGCAAGAATAACTTTCATTTGGCTTAGAATGTCTCGTCCCCAAAGGTTGACAGGGAGATCAGGAACAACGAAGGGGGTAACGGTTCCTTTATTCCCTGTGTTATCTTTTGTGTCAGTCCAATTAAGCACCCTGGAGCTAACTAAGGGGTTTCTTGACTGCCCTATTCCTTTAAGGTCAGTTAGTGATGAGGTGAGGGGCCATTCTGATGGCCAATATTTTTGAGAAATAACTGTGGCGTCCGCACCAGTATCTAGGATCCCTTGGAATTTCTTTCCTTCAATAAATAAGGTAAGAGTGGGTCTTTTGTGGGAGATAGGTTGGACCCAATACACATCAGAGGAACCTAAAGAGGCTGTGTTTCCTGGTGAATTTCCTGAATTGAGGGGAAGGAGTATTAATTGTGCAATTTTTGTTCCTGCAGGGATGGCAGCTACTCCGTTAACAGCTGTGGCCAGTATTTTAATTTATCCAGTGTAATCATCATCAATGATGCCAGGGAAGACCTGAACACCTTGTAAGGTGGTAGGAGCTCTCCCAAGAATAAGAGCACACATATGAGGTGGAGGGGGGCCTACAACCCCAGTGGGTATTATTTGGGGTCCTTGCATAGAGTCTAATATTGTATCGGTGGAGGCACAGAGGTCCAATCCTGCGCTGCCTGGGGTAGCACGTTGGAGGGAGGTGATTGTGGAGAAGGACAGGGAGCCTGGATTGGGTTGGGAGTCTGAGAGGGAACAAACCTTATTGCCCCTGGGTTTGCTCTGGGGGTGGTCGGGGCCAGGGGCTGGCCCCGAGAGGAGTTTCCCGAGAAGTTAGAGGGAATAGGTTGTCCAAGGGCATTGGTCTTGGATCTACACTCCTTGGCCCAGTGGCGACCTTTACCACATTTAGGGCAAAGGGTGAGCGGAGGTGGTTTAGTCCCTGTTTGAGGAGATATGGGTCCTTGACCCAGTCTCCCTGTTGGCCAGTCTCGCGCAAAATGGCCAGGTTGTTTGCAAGTAAAGCAAGTACATGGGCCAGGGTGGTGAAGGGCCTTGGTGAAGGCGGCACCAAAGGCGAGACCCATGGCATGGGCTGTTCCTACCCCGGCACACAGCCTAATGAAGTCAGAAAGGTCCCCTTTATCTTTGTGGGGCCGAAGAACATCTTGACATATTGGGTTGGCATTTTCAAAGGCAAGATATTTTACAAAGGAGCTCTCGTTTTCACTTGGTCCAAGTAAGCGCTCCGCAGTTAGATTAAGCCGGGCAACAAAGTCACTGTAAGGCTCGTCAGGACCCTGACGAATTTTTGCTAGGGAGGTGGTGGCCGAGCCCTTTTGAGGGAGCCATCTCCAAGCGTGCAAACCAGCAGTTTGAACCTGTGCTAGGAGCCCAGTAGGAAAGCGTGCCTGTTTAGGGTTAGTATCAAATGGCGCATTACCCACTAGTTTAACATAGGTCCAGGATTTAGAGGAAGCCTTGGCTGAATTTTTTTGGGCAGTTTCCCGACAGTATTCCCTAAAGTCTGCGTTCCACAACAGGAAGTCACCTGCACTGAGGGTGGCTCGGGCCAAAAATTTCCAATCATTAGGGGTGAGCCACTGTGTACTATGGTTCTCTAGCAAGGCCAGTGTATAAGGTGCAGTGGGGCCATACTGTGTACAAGCCTTTTTAAGTCTTTCAAGAAAGCGGAGGCTCAGCCTTTTATAAGAACCAAGGGCTCCACTCTGTCCAGAGGTGGGCTCCTCCTCATCCCCTGATTCCTGGTCCTCCTCTTGTTCCCTCTCTGGTTCTACCTCTTGTTCCTCCCCTGATTCCTCTTCCTGACTTCCTTTTAAATTCTCTGCTTCAGTTTGTGCGGGCTGATCTGCTTGACTGCGAGTGACTGGAAAGGCAAGAACAGGCTGACCACGTGGCTTCACCTTACGAGTATTGAGGGGTCTTGGGCCAGTTTGTGTTAACTCCGTGCCCAAGGCCAGTGAGCGAAGCTCGGCATCAAGGGCTTTTAGTTCTTTTAAAAGTTGGATTTGTTCCCGCCTATGTTGGCGAGACTCGCGTAAAGGGGTTAGATTAGGCAAGGGAAGTGGGGAAAAAATGTCTGGGGGGGCAGTAGGTCCCTGAGGGGCCAGAGCACGAAAGGCAGGGGGTGTATAAGTGGGAAGTGGATTTTTAAGAGGTGGCGGGTCTGGAGAATGGTATTGAGCCGCTGCCTCCTCCAGGGTAGCCTCCTCCTCTGGGGTCACGTCATCATAGGGATTTAAAACCGGATAAATCTTAGGGGGACTTTTAGGGGACTTTTTTGGTAAGGTGGGATCTGGGAGGTTCCCGGGGTCTGGGAGGGTCCCAGGGTCCTGAGAAGGCTGAGTAGGGGGCATTTGAATACTAACCGAAGGGCATGCCGATGGGGGGCAAGAGGTGGATTGCATTGCCTGCTCCCCAATCTTTACAAGTTTTAAAGTACCACTGTCAAAGGGTGAGCTTTTAAGAATCTCATTAATTAAATTCCAATAAGAAAAGGCAGTGACAGGCACCTTTTGAGGACCAAAAGTCTCATAATAATCTTTGAGGCAGTCTCCTACTCTGAGCCACCTTTTACCATCAATTGACCCCTCGAGGGGAAACTAAGGACACAAATCCTCTATGTATGAAAAGAATGATCTTAAATCCTTTTTCTTAACACGCGCTCCCCGAGTCTTGAGGGCCTCCTCGAGACCCGTCAGAAACAAATCATGTGACGAAACTGCTTGTCCCATGGTGCATCACTCACCTTGCGCTGGCCTCACTCTCCTCCTGGATCTGACTCCCGGTAGCGTCCACCGAGGCGATCTCGAATCCCGCTTGGCCAAGTCTTCCCCAGAGGGCAGCGTTCGCTTCTCAAACAAAGGCTCGAGCCCCACGTTGGGCGCCATACTGTCAGAATTATCAGCCAGGAGGGGGGAGGGGCGCTGCTGCTTATTGTAAAGGTCAGAATGTTCTCAGAATGAGAACTTCTTGGTCCCTGACACAAACTTAATTTTACACGGCTACTAGAGGGCAGTTAGGATGTGAACTCAGGCAGTCTGGCTTCAGTACCCTGTTAGTACCCTCTAGAGTCTCTGTGTCCAAATTCTAGCCTCCAAAATGATGCAATTAGGAACTGTTTTGGGGGATTATGATTAGGTGACTGGAGCCAAACCTTTGTAAATTGGAATGTAAAAGACACCCAACAGAGCTCATTTGCTACTCTAGGGACACTGTCCTTGTTCCACTAAGGACACTAGAAGAAGTCACCTTCTCTGAACCAGAAAGGGAGAACAACCAGACACCACATCTGCCAGTGACTTGACCTCGAACTTCCCAGCCTGCAGCACCATAAGAAAAAAGAAATTCTGTTGTTTATAAGTAATACCCAGTTTGTGGTGTTTTATCAGAACAGCATAACTACACAAAGACAGAAAAAGGTACTGGAAAAGAAGTCCTACGGTAATAAATACCTAAATCACGGAAGCAGTTTTGGAACTGGGTCATGGGTAATAAGGAAAGAGTTTTGAGATTCTTGCTAGAAAAAGCCAACCCCAGGGGAATTGAGTTTCCCACCTCAAGCCAAAATGTCCTCTGTGACCACAGAAGTGGCCTCTTCACCCAACATGGCAACACATTCCTACCCCAATGGTATTGACTGTTCTACCTCCTCCTGAGGGGATTAACCCTGCTTTGCCTATGGAAGAGGTAATGGCCTCCCCTGAGGTAATTACCAGGCAACATAATGATGACACTTCTTAGGACACACCCTTACTTTCCGCTCTTTACTTCTACAACCTATAATTAAATTTAAGTTCCAGTAGGACTCCAAGGTGAGGTGCAAAGTATGACCCAAGAGGAATATGCTACACTCCAAATAAGTATTTTTGAACCCAGGGAAGATATATAAGAATGGACAGTAGAAGAAACAAAGTGTAGCTGGACTGAATTTATTGATATGGACTCAATAAGTAAAGGTTCTGCCATAAATTTGCAGCCCAGAAAGCTAGGAATTCAACAGTTTGGTTGGTTGAATCATGGATAAAAAGCCCAGGATGAGCAAATTGGAAATGCCCAAGTTCCTTTTGTTTAATAAAGAGGTAAGAATTCAAAGGCTTAGGGAGATTGGAATGTTAGGATAAACTTATCATTTATTTCCTACTCTTTCACACTGGGAATGGTTCAGAAAACTTACTTTTGACCAACACTTTGGAAAATTAAATTTGTGAGGGGAGCCCTAGCATCCTTGAGGAGGTCTGTGAGGACCCTTTTCTATAGATCTGAACTGATAGAGCAGCAATCACTCAATTGGAAAACCTAAACGCAGGGGACATAATTGGAACCTGGCGTGTCAGGGGTCAGGTATAGGAGCTCAACCACAACTGAGGTGGGTGCAGTTGCCCTAATGGACAGTAGAGTCACAGCAGCAGTGAGAATGATCTGACTCCAGCAGACCTATGGCTTTCGTTAGTTGATCACGGTATCCCTCGAAGTTAAACAGATGGGAAATCAAGTACATTCTTACTTGGTATGTATAAGTAAAATTAGTACCAAGAAGTGGGAGTGTTGTAGCAAATTCATAAAATATGAAAGTGCCTTTGGAACTGGCTAATGGTAAAGGCTGGAGGAGTTCTGAGGTCCCTGGTATCAAAAGTCTACACTGCAATGAATAAAATGCTAAGGGTGCCGCTGGGGTTGTGGCTCAGTGGTAGTGCACTCGCCCAGCACACATGAGGCCCTGGTTAGATCCTCAGCACCACATAAGAATAAAATAAAGATATTGTGTCTACCTACAATATATATATATATATATATATATATATATATATATATGTATATATAAGTTGTATATATACATATTATATGTGTGTGTTAAATATATATGTGTGTGTGTATGTATATACACACACATATAATGCAAAGGGTAGTTCTGGTAAGACTCAGAAAGAGAGGAGATAAACCATAGAGAAAGCCCCAGTCTCAGTCTTCTTAGAGAATACCTAAGTAGTTGTGAACCAAATATTGTTAGAATTATGGATGGCAAAGGCCACTCTGATGAAGACTCAACATAAGTGAGGAGCTTGTCCTTGGAGAAAAGGCCATCCATGTTGTAAAGTGGTAAAAAATCAGACTGGATCATATTCATGTCCTCGTGTTTTATGGAGGGTTAAATTCATAAAAGAGATGAAATTAGATATCTGACTGAGGAAATATGTAAAGTATTGAGGATCCTAGTTCCTCTTGACAGCTTATACTAAAATACAGGAAGAGATAGATTACTTGATGATGCAATTGTTAATTAAAGGGAAACCAGAACTTGAAGATTTGGAAAATTCTCAGCCTATCAGTGTTGTAAAGAATGAAATAGTATGTTCAGGTCTGAACACCAAAGGGTGTGGCCAAATGACCATCTGATAAGGCGAGTACTCAGCCATCTAAGTAGAAAATCAGGATCTACTATTCCAGATAATGAAGAATAACTTCTAAGTTATTTCAGATATAACTGGGGCTGCCTCTACTATCCTAGGTCCAGAGTGCAAGGACCTGGGTGTCAGCAATTTCAAAGGGACTACTATGTCAGGTACTCCTCTCTTTGTCATCTCTACTCCTCTTCTTATACTCTGTAGGCACAATCATTTGCTATCGCAGGGGTGGCTCCTACTGCTTCCATTATGGTACGTGCTACATCCAAGAAGCCATGGGATTAGAGTGCTTCCACCTTGGTTTCAAAAATGGAACCACTTGGAGTCCCAGGTGCACAACCAGGCAGAGATCCAGGGCAGGAGCAGATGATGAAATACCCCAATTAGGATAATGCCAACTAGAGTCATAGGGTCAGGGCCACAATCCCAGACCACTGGAGCAACTAGCCTGCAAGTGCAGCCCAGAAGGACTGCAGGAACAGGACTCCAATCTGTATGCTCTATAGCATAAGCAGCACGCAGCAAAACTGTGAGGACAGGGATGTCTAGAACCTTGAGGGTCCAGCAATACATGGCAAAATTGCTTGAGCTCAAGATCACAAAGATTATTCTTGTATGTTTTCTTCTAGAAGTTTTATGATTTTTACATTCTACAGTTAGGTGTCATCCATTTTAAGTTAATTTTAACATATGGCATGTGATATGAACTAAAGTTCATAGTGGTGCCTACGTATATCTAATTGCTTTAGTACCTTTTGTTGGAAAGTCTACCCTTTCTTCTCTGAATGATCTTTTAAACTTTGTCAAAAATCAACAGTACAGGGTAGGGATAGAGCTCAGTTCTAGAACACTTGCCCAGCATTCTTGAAGCCCTGAGTTCAACTCCCAGCATTGAAGGGAAAAAATGACCCATATATGTATCATATGTACCCATATATGTGATG
This sequence comes from Sciurus carolinensis, assembly GCF_902686445.1. Lineage (NCBI taxonomy): Eukaryota > Metazoa > Chordata > Mammalia > Rodentia > Sciuridae > Sciurus > Sciurus carolinensis. The sequence goes on from NC_062223.1 coordinate 38,154,462, forward strand.
TGCCCTATCACATTTCCATGTGTCCTTCAAGATCAAGTTTAGAAGCCTCATTCTCTATAAAACTTCCCCCATGGCTCCTACTTACTATATTGTATTCACAGTCAATTAAAGACAAAGCTTATATATTGACAGTTTTTTATCTCCTGTTGTGTAGTTTGTAAGGATAATGTACTGGTTAGTATTCTCTGGACTCTGTACCATAAACATTTATAATGCATAAAGAAAAAGTTATTTTATATATTTATTATATTCTCTGTTCCACACACTTTCACTTATGTCATCTTTTTAAAATGCTTTCAATAAATAAAATCCAACTGTTATGGTTTGCATATGAGTTGTCCCCCCAAAGTTCATATATGAAACAACACAAGAAAGTTCAGAGGAGAAATGATTGAGTTTTGAGAGTCTTAACTCATTCAGTGAATTAATCCCCTGATAGGAATTAACTGAGTGGTAACTGAAGTGGTAGGATGTGGCTGGAGGAGGTGGGAATGAGGGGCATGACTATGGGGGTATGTATCTGTATATGGAGGGTGAAGTCTCTCTCTCTGCTTCCTGATCACCACGTGAGCTGCTTCCCTCCGCCACACTCTTCCACCATGATGTTGTGCTTCACCTTGAGCCCTGAAGAATGGAGCTAGCCTTCTATGAACTAAAACTGTGGGCCCTCAAATAAACTTTTCCTTCTTTAAAATTGTTCTGATCAGATCTTTTAGTCACAACAGTGAAAAAGCTGACTAAAACATCCAACCAAATTAACTTATCAATATATCACATACATGATGCATATATACACACATGATATATTAAATATAAATATATATGTATGCATATATACTTAAACACATACTTATCAGGCATATAACCAGTTTCTCAACAGGACAACTTCAGGCATGGCTAGATAAAGATGCCGAATAGCTTATCAACTGATGCATGGAATCCATCAATATCAAAGCTCTATATTCCTCACTGCTGAAATTTTTTCAGTCAGCCTTTACTATGTGATGGTAAAGAAATCCCCAAACAACTGCAGGCTTATGTTCTATCACTCTGGAAACCTCGGTGAATCCAAGGTGTCTCCTTGTCTTGATCCTTAAAAAAAGTTCTGTTTGGCCTGCCTTGTATCATTTACCCTCTCACCACCAATTACATTGACTAGTAGGTCAAGTTGCTTGTCACCCTACCTTGCTGTTGTAAAGACCCTTGGGATGGCCTGGGGAGATAGCTCAGCTGGTAGAGTGCTTGCCTTGCAAACATAAGGCCCTGAGTTCGATCCCCAGTACCACAAAAAAAAAAAAAAAACCCTTGGGATTATAATGTAGATACCCATATAATCCAGGATAATCATCTCAGGTCAAAAACCCTGGTTTAATAGCACCTGCAAGGTTCTTTTTTCCATGTAAGGTGATAGATATATTCACAAGTTATTGGCATTAGAATATGGACATCTTGGGGTGCCATTATTCAACCTGATGTAGTTCAAATGCTAGTAGAATATTAATGTTGTTGGGTTTGTCTTTCTACTTCATCACAACTGTATCATATAACAGTGACTGTGTATAAACTCATCTGTATTTGAAGCTCTGAGAGAACAGGAAATTTCGCCTCCTATAGCAAACAAGTGTGTGGGGGGTTGGGGAGGTGTTGATATTTCCTACAAGATTACAAGGAGAGGGAGAAAAAAAATGTTGTTCATTTGAATCATTTCACATTGTCAGTGGTCTCCCTGACCCTTCTTCTTGATTAATAAAAGTAATAGATTTGCTTGTACTAACTTCATATGATAAAGTGTTTCTCATAGAAGAATACAGATTCCATCAGTAGGCAAATCAGTTAATAATTTCAAAATAATAACTTTAATTTTTTCTCAGCTATTCCTATGTGTGCAAAGAGAGACAGGGAACCAAGGCAGTTACATGAATAGTCTAAACAATAAGCCTCTATTGACTCAATTATCTGCCTATTTTTAAAGCATCTGCATACACGTTCAATGTTTATTCTCTAACATTTTTGAGTTCACTTTAACACTTGTAGTCATTGCCTTAGAACTCATTTATTTCTTTTGCATCTTAAATTTAACTTAACAAATGTTTAATGAGCAGCTAATGCACGCCAGAAACTGTGCCTTCTTCTACAGTGACTAAAAGCCAAGAATTTCGTTGTCATGGAATTTTCAGTTCCAACAGGAGAGATGATACAACTATGCAAATAACTATATAATATGATAGAATATGAAGGTCACAATTAGGATTCAAAAATGATTCTTTAAAAGTGTTTAGAGGGAGAAATGTGCAGTTAGGGGAAACTTCCTGTAGAAAGGAATTCTGGAGGATAGATAGGAATTTGTAAGGGAGAAGTGGGGCAGGAGAACGTTACAGTGGCAAGGACCACAAAGTTGAGGAGGAAGAAAAATACGGGACTCATTTTGGGAACTGTGGGTCCTCTAGTTTTGCTAGGGAAGAGAGAGCTTCCAAATTGTACATCACAACCTAGAAAGGGACAGTATATGTCCAATGTCTAAAAGTATTTTGCATTTCATCATAACGTCCTGGCAGTTTTCAATGGGGTGGCAAGGAAGGGAGGGTTAGGCAATGCTGGTCAACACTTTGATTGTCAAAATGGGGCTGAAGAGGTTTGGGGGAGGGGAGAAGAGAGGCGCTACTGCCATCTAGTGGGTAAGGACCACGGCTGCTGCTAAACATCCTACAAGATAGGGGGTCCTCCCTCAACAAACAATTCATCTCACCTAAAATACCAATGGTGCTACAGACAAGAAGTCCCAAAGGGTTGTGGGTGTGGCTCTGTGATAGAAGACTGCTTAGCATGACCAAGACCCTGAGCTCAATCCCTAGCATTCCCTATCTCTACCTCCCCACACACAAAAACCTGGATAACTTTATGAAGTTGTACAGTTACTTTGCTCATTTTATATGAGGAAATTGATGTCTCTTAAGATTGCATATCTTGTCCAAAATCATTACATAGTAAATGGCAGTCCAAGCTTAGGGCCATTTTATAAAGGATAATGAATGTGGATATAGTAAAGTAGCTAATTAGAGTCTCTGAGTGTGAGCATGGCAATCATTAGAACTATAACTAAATGACAATGCTTGTGAAGTGCTTAGCACAGTGCCTGGCAGAGTAAGTCTCTCAATAAATATGCCTTGCAGCTTCGCCTGATAGCTGGCGCTGTCAGCTATGTATCAGCTGTGAGTGGGCCGAGTTGAAGGTGGAGCCAACCAAAGACTGAGAGACAGTCTGGGACTAGGGGAGAACCTTCTGGACCTGAACTGAAGTGAAACCAGATGGAGTGTAAAGGAAGGGACACTTGCAGAAAACGTTACCTATACGGGGCAATGGCAAGTGAATGAATGAGTAGTGAGAACCTGGTTTAGAACAAGATACATTAATTTTCACCTTGCTGCTTTGAAGTGAGCAGCTGCAGCATTAGGAATGAATATGCTTACCTAAAACAGACAAACTGAGACACTGAAAGGGAAAACAATTAGTTCAAGGTCACACCACATTTTGAGGTTTCTTTTGACACTTGGGACAAGGAAAAGGCTGACCTTTTTAAAGATACAATAGCTAAATCTTTATAGGAAAGATAAGGGGAAAATGACATTTTCCTTAATATACTTCCAAAAGCAGTATTAACATTTATTTTGCTATATATTTATGTAGAAGAAAGTAACTTTAACCTCTAGTCAGGAAGTCTGGCTGAATGAAATAGGTTAAGACACCAAGGAAAAGTTGTCCAAAGAATGCAGGCCAAGAGTCTGTTTCCTTTTTCAACTTTGCTGCATTGTTAAGGGAGAGCCAATCAGTGATCTTGCCGGTGAAGTAAGAACATGTGCAAGAGAGGAACCACAGTGACTGACAACTTGGAATAGCATAGTTATAACAGCAGGTGCCAGTAATAACCAAGTGCTCACGAGATGCCAGCCATGGTATAATTTCACAAGCATTATTTCATCTTAATTCTTTTAACTGTGGAATAGATGTGAGGTTAGGTAACCCAGCTAAGGAAGCAAAGCTAAGAAATAGTACAGCCAATGTTTCAACTCTGGTGTTGAATTTAAGATCCAAACTTTTATCCAAAATTAAATACATACGGTGAGAACACATATTCTTCCCTTTGTGCTTTCATTGTTTTATTTGACAGAATCAAAACAAGACTGGACATAGAGTTACCATTTGATTAAGCTCTAAGGGTGACCAGAAGCATTTGCTAAAGGAACAGCATGCCTCCTTCTTAGTACCCTACCTTTACCCTTAGTAATGCTGTACAATTGGCTTCATCCTTTCAAATATTCCAATTGAGCACTTGTTCTGTGCCAGGGATCATGCAATGAATGAAGGATATAGTCATGAGCAAGAAAGTCAAGGTCCATGCTTCCAGGGACAGCACATCCAGCAGAGGCAGATAAAGAAATCTACAAATAAAAGAAGACATCAGATAACAGTTCTACCAAAAATTAAAGCACGGTGACATAACTTGACATTGGGAGGCTACTTCAGTTGCTTGGAAAAGATGTCCAAAAGACTATTACCTGAATAAGGCAGAGTGGAAAGGTTCTAGGCAGAGGGAATAGGTAGTGCTGAGACCCTATCTGGGCATGCAAAGAGGCCTCTGTGACTGAAGAGGCCAAAATTCAGGAGCTGGTGATGTGGGAGAAGGTTGAAGAAAGGCTGAGAGGAGATTGAAGCCAGTGAAAGAAGGAATTTTGTTTTAATTTTTTCTGTGCCTTTTCATAGACCTTGTCCTCTTTCACAAGGGTCTCTTGTCCCAAAAGGTGACTTTGGGGATAGAGAAAAAGCTAAATACCTAAGAAAACTAATTTTGCCTAAACTTTATCAGTTAATATTTCATACAAATAAGAGAGAGTGAAAGAGCCCCCAAACACTCTGTGCCTTCATTTATATTTGAAAGGTACGTTTCTGACACTTAAATCAATCAGTGGGTGCTGTTAATCTGCATATTGTGTTATAAGGAGCTGCTGTTCTTCTCAACTTTTCCTTTTTGTTCTTCTCAGGAAATTAATTCATGTCATTTCCATTTGAAATCCTGTGGCATTTGACTGCACAGGTACTGAGAGGCCTTATAGGACTGGAAGCTTGGTTAAATTGCATTGCTAGTCAGCAGCACCTAAAGAAAAAGGAAAAGGGGGTGGGGGTTGGTTTCATGGACCCAAAGTCCCATGTGGAAAACCCAGGTCTGTAGGTCTGTGAGGAAGGGTTTCTAAAATAGCTGACTTTGGTGAGTTATGCTGGTAATTTGGTTCTTAACATTTTTCCAATGTAATACCTTACTGCAAAAGGAATATTTGAGCAAGTGTTTGTAAGATGTCATCAATTTCACTTTAGAATTTGGATTTTGAAAAAGGCTGTACTTGAAAACTTTGGGAGCATTTTCTTCAGTGAGAGTTGGAGACAACTGATTTGTTTTATTTGAAAGGTTAAATAAACTCAATCATATCATTCTGTTGATCTACACAAAAGTACTTCTCCAGACAGAAATATTCTGATACAAGCATACAATGTGAGTCCAAAGGACCCTCAAAGGTCATCACTCTAGCAGGTCTCAGACTTCACCTTTCATGTCATAAAATGGATAAATAGGCAGTGGTTCAGTATAGTGTTTGCAGGTTTGCACTTTGCCAAGCAGTTATATTCTTGAATAAAACTAAAAGGAAAAAAAATAAAAAGAAAAAAAGTGGTTTAATTGTAAAAATATAGGAAACGTGTCACCAACTAAAGATTTTTGCATTAAATTCAACTAGTTAATAGGATAACCACACTATTTTGACCGTGTTCCTCTCATTTCACTATAGTAAACTTGTGGATTTTTAATTAGATAAGAATGTTTAGGAACTGCTAATATAAGTTTGCCTTAATGACCCAACCACCTTAAAGACCCATGGTGACCTCTATTTGAACAACTCAGATGGCAGAAAAATGACCACCTCACTAGACAGTCCATTCAATGTCCAGAAAGCATTTAAACACATTGAATGAGAATTATGCATGGCTTCCAACTAGAATGTTACACTGTACATATACATATGCACAAATAGCAACTATACAAATCAATAAAACTTTGTATAGTCTGGCATTTCACATTTCTTAGACCCACTTCTATCTCCAACCCCAAAGCTGCTGCCTTTGAATCCTCATAACTTTCCATGGTCTCTTATTTGTGTTTCTGTGGCCCCTTTTCCCAATTCAACTGCATCCTGCCTGTGGGATGTCTTACTATACTATTATTATTAATATTTGATTCATTGATGTCTTTTGTAAACCCCAAATTTATCATGTCACCCCTTAACTTTATATCTCTCGATGACAATCCTTTACTTTCACATAAACTCCTTCAAAAGAAAAAAGAACGCTTGATCTGGCTCTTATAAGCAGGTTCCTTTCTTTTGGCATTTCATTTCCTTCCCCTGCTACACATTCCCCTTAAGCTCCAGTATTTACAGTTCTCCTAACACAGAGACAAAGAATGTTTGTCAAGTTCAAACTCAGGTCTATGAAATTCCAAACCTGCTGGTGCACTTGGCTCAACTCCATACTGTTTCCTGGGATCAATGTGAAGGAACTAACCCTTCCTAAAACTATAAGCATCTCGGGGAGGTGATGAGAAGTGACTAGTATTTTGCCCATTATAATCTATCCAGAATTTGCTGAAATTGATACTTAATAAATATTTGCTCAATAAATAAATAGGTTGGATTGGATTGAACTAAATTGTTAGTACTTTTGTGCAAACTTGCTTATTCAATACCCTTCTTCCTGGAGAAGGAAGATACCTAAGATTGAGGCTGTCAGCATATACAAAGAAAAATAAAAAGGGAAAGTGATGGAAAAGCAATGCAGGCCTCTTCAGAGAAGCTCTGTCCCTATAATTTTGCCATCCTCTAAACATGGAGGTTAGAAAAAAAAAAAAAAAAAAAAAGGTTGAGGATTGAAAAATTAAGAAATCTCTTTGGCCTTTTTGACATAGAACCTAAAGCTTGATAGGAACAGTCACAAAAAAATGTGAAATCATTAACAAGAATTAATTAAAGTAGGAAATTAAATTTCAAAGGGGCATAATTGTTATCCCAATGAAAATGTGAATTCCCATAAAAATTCTAAAGCACTCATTAAAAATCTTTTTCAGGAAGAAAATCAGCTGAGGTTTTAATACAGTGTGAAACATTCAATCACTTGCAGTCACTCAGTGTTTATTCTGTGCAATGAGACCACAGGTCTGGCACACACCTCCTGGTCCTTACACACTACAAGTATATCTATTTTATCTCTGATGGAATATATGAAATTAACATTTTTTGATGAATTTAAAAGTTCTATGTAGTGAGTCGCAGAATTCCCATCCCAATTCCATTTCCATTTTGAAAACCCACATTTCTTTATATGGACTACTCTTATTTATTTGGAGTTATTATTTCATTCATGTGATGATAAAGGTGTTTTCATTTTGCAGCATCTCTTGGGAAGTCATTTTTGTCCCTGGAAAAAGTTGTGCTTATTAGCAACCTGGACATTTAAAAATGTAACTTACTTGAAGTTGTCTGCATCATGTACTAAATCAATGGGAAGCCTAGAACCGTAGATGTGCTAATGAATCTTCAATGTGAAAAGAACTGAGTTTTGAAGTCAAAGCATTTGGTTTCCTGAAAGCACAATAGTAAAGTGGTGAGGAAACAAGGGGACCATTGCTTGAATCTGTGTTGTGTGGCTAAAGCTGAAATAAAGTGACATTCTTTAAGAGTTTGTTTACCATCAAGTGCTGATTTAGCTGGGTAAAATGCAGCTATCTTCTCAAATTACACAACTGCATTCACACCATCTACTAATTCCTGGTGGAGTTTTTAAAGATACCTTTACAGACCATTTTCTTCCCTATGCAAAGATTTCCAATTTAGATGATTCAAAAATACCACCATCCAGAATCAATGCACAAAACCCACTTCCCTTAGAAACATTTGATAAAGAAGATGGTATTTTACAACTGCTGGGGTCACTATTGAAAAAGGATTGTTGTAATGTAATCAGGTCTAAATCAATTCAGAATCGGTAGTCAAATTGCCATATCTTGGTTTCTCTCATCTTTTATTAAGTTGGTCCTAGACTTTGCCAAGCTACCTAGTGTGGTCTGAAAAAGAAGGACCCCTCCTATGAGAAACCCTGTTTTCCTAATGCCTTTCTCTCCAAACCTCTTCTGAGATTGATATTTTCCTAGAAAAATATTTTAAAACTACTTTCAAAATTTGGACTGTGTGAATGTTTCTGTGTGACATCTAATAATTGATCACCTTTCCCTTTGCTGAATATGTAAGTTAATTGAATTCTGCTCATTTTACGGAAATGATTTTTTTTATTTTTTCTGTTGTTTTTTTTTAATTACTTTTTAATTTTTATAGACTGCATTTTGATTCATTGTATACAAATGGGGTACATCTTTTCATTTCTATGGTTGGGCACAATGTAGATCCATATCATTCGTGTAATCCTACATAGGGTAATGATATCTGTCTCATTCCACCATTTTTCATACACCCCTCCCTCTCATTTCCCTCTACGTGATCTATTCTTCTCTCACCCCCTAGCCCCCACCCCCATTATATATTATCATCCACTTATCAGGGAAAACATTTGGCCTTTGGTTTTGGGGGACTGGTTTATTTCACTTAGCATGATATTCTCCAATTACATCCATTTATCTGCAAATGCCATAATATTATTCTTCTTTATGGCTGAATAATATTCCATTGTGTTGTTTTTAATAATGCATGCATCCTGTTCTTTGTCCTCTGGCTACAAAATGGGCAATCCCACATCCACCGTTTTAATGTTCCCATTTAGGAAGCTTTTATCACATTAGCTATTTCTCTTGTGAAGTCCTCTTGAACTGCCTCCTCTGTCCCCCACCCCTTGCACTTCACACTTACTTCTGATAAAATTTGAACCATATAATGTCATTCCTTGAATTAGCTTAACTACTAGCTGTCTATTGAAACTCCCCCAACCAAGTAGACAGTTCATCAAGTCTATCAAAATTCACTAAGAGGCCCAAGGGTCAGACATTGTGCTAAGCAATGCAGGTACCAATAAGTGTTAAAGTAGACAATTTTTCTTCAAATTGTCTCTTCTTGTTTTTTTCCATTCATCTTAGCTATTTTCTAAGAAATCTTCATGTATTTAGAGTATGAATCTATTTTTTTTCCTTTGCATTACATATAGTTTCCCCACTGTTGTGGTTTCTTATTATATATGGAACAGATTTTTTCTTTATTATTTATTCCCTTAGATTTCTCATCTCCTTTTCTCTTTCCCAAGATATCTGGTATTAGAGTGGGGACAGAATGAGTAAGAAAAACCACTAGTGGCAAAGATTCCCCATCGGAACTTGAGACAGGTCTCTGTTAAATAACACAAAGCACCAGGTAGATGTGTGAACCACTATAACCGCATCAACAACTATCATCAGGAAAGTTGGGACAATTGAGGAGTTAGTGATGTCTTTAAGACCCTGCACAAAATGGAAGGTTATGATTCATCTATAGGAATAAATGATGTGTTTGAATTATGCCAAACATGGACAATTTTCTTGCTGGCAAAATCCTATTATCACTAAGGAAATATGTTCTTTGTCAGGGATAGAGAATATGCTTGATTACACTCTGGTTCTTTGCTCTCTTGAGTTATGTAACTTTGCTGGAACCTTCCATTGAGGGTGGGATGCTCTTCCCCATTCCTTGACCATGGACTCAACTAAGTGATTTGCTTTGTCCAATGGGAAATCAGCTGATCCAATTCACACTGAAGTTTGAAGGAATACTCATCCTTTTCTGCTTGCTCTCTTGGAGTTTTGCCAGTGACAGGAAATATGCTTGGGTCAAACCTATGAAGTGGGAGAGAGACATGTAAAGTACTGGAGTTGGCCCAGTGACCCTAGCTGAGACCATTCTAGATCATCAAACATGGAGCCTGCCAAGATGAGAAGAGCTACTTAACCAGTCTCTGCCCTTCAGACTCATGAGAAATCAATGATTGTTGTTTTCAGCTACTAAGTCATGACCTGGTTATTGCAAATCAATTGCTAACTGATTCACAAATCATACACTTCTCTGATGAAATTTCATCTCTTTTGGTCTCATTTTCTCTTTGTTCTTATATTTCAATGATTATAAAAATTTATCTCATCTTTCTAACATTTTATATATCGCAGTGGAAAGAATATTGGATAAAAGAGAAAAGATGTAGGTTATTCCATTTCCTAATAACATAATCTTAGACAGCTATCCACTCAAAAATACACAAAGCATTAGAAATGTAAAAATGCACTTGAGAGATCTGTTGTGATTTACAGGGGAATAGAGACCAAGAACAAATTATTTCCATCCATGATAAGTGTTTGTTAACACCCACAGTCTCTGAAGTGAATTAATCTGAGCCAAAACTCTTGCCTCCTTCACTGCCTTGCTGGGTGCGCTTATTCAACCTCAACCCCAATTTCTCATAAAATGATTTGGAATGATATCTGCCTCACAAGTTTGGACAATAACATGGGCTAAAATCTGTAATATTCTTAGAATTATGCTTGGCATCTGTAAGCTCTCATTAAATGTTAGTTATTAGTACATATTTTAAAAATATATGCACAAGGAAAGTAAGACTATATGGGGTGAGGACTGGATGTTGGTTTAGCCATGATGAAGGGAAGACCTTTCAAAAACGCAGAGATTTGCAAATGCACTGGGCCCTTCAGATTCTCATCCATATATATTTTCAAAGAATAAAGGATAGATGGCTTTAGAATCTTCTAGCTCTGGAACATAACATATATGAAATATTGTCTAGCAACACACATGTTGTATATCCCAACTAAGTCTGGTGTTTTAACATCAAAGTAGTTTCTAAAAAAAAAAAAAAAAAAAAAACAAACCACAGTTAATCTACCAGACACAATGGTGCATACCTGAAATCCCAACCATTGGAAAGGCTGAGGCAGAAGGATGGCAAATTCAAATCCAACCATGACAATATAGTGAGACCCTGTATCAAAATAAAAATGAAAAGGACTGGGGATGTATCTCAGTGGTAGAGTGCCCCTGAGTTCAATGCCTAGTATAAAATTTTTCAAAAAAAGTTAATTTGATGAAGTTAATTCATGTCATTGTGTGTAACTATAGAGGCAAGCTTGACGCAATTATTCCACAGCATATTCTGGTTCTGGTGTAATAGTGTTGGAAGTGAAAAGGGAAAACCTATTTCCAGATTTCATAGCATAGAATAAAGCCTCAATGCTTAAGAATGTATTATACTTCAATAGAGTAGCCTACAGCCTATTAAATCCAATTAATAAACACAGTACACACATCCATTTTTTTAAATTTTTAAGCAAAGTTACTGAACTCACTCTATTTGCTATTTTGTATTTCTGATTACAAGATGCTGTCCCCTGCTGTTTGCTAAAGATTACACCAGTTAGAGTCACCAACACACAGTGAAATAAGGTGATCATTTTGTTTCCCTACACAAATGTCTGAAAATCAGAGAATCAGAGCTGAGCTCTGTATGTTCATGGAACAAAACTGTCATGCTGACCCCTGCCCCTCCTCTTCCAACTCATCTCATTCCAATGGCATTTAGTCCTGTCCCTGATTTTGATAACTAGACAGACTAATTGAGAGTGTGAAGATGTGACCAATTACTGATTGGACAATTATTTCTTCTAACAGAGCTTTTATAATGAATTTTACCTGAACACAGATCCTGTCATTGTTGACAGTACGTAGCAACCTCTACTGCATAATTATCTATATTTATGTTGTTCTTAACAATGATTAAATTTGCACATGTATTTTTATGACATTTAGCTTGTTCACTACTTATTTCAGTTCTCTTTGAGTAAGGTCACTCAGTGACAAATGTGACAATGCCATTTCCCACAGGGTTACAAGTTCATCTCGAGGAATCAGTGCTGATGACTGTGCTCCTGGCTATCTTAGAGGCATTCCCCATGTTACCCACAACCTAGAAGTCAAAGCAAAACAGGAAAAACAGGAATTGCATAGGTCTGGGTTCAAAACTTGACTATCATTTTTCAAGTATGAGACTTTGCACTTCCCTTTCCGCACCCTTGAAGCCTCTCAGGAGGTGACTTTGAGTATTAAATAAGGTGATGTATGTGAGAAGTCTAGCAGAAGATCATGCATATAGACACTCAATAATTACCAGGTGAAGCTAAATCTAAAAATGAAAGTCAAATGACTAAGTCAAGGTCTTATAGTGCAGATGAATAGCAGACATGGGAAAAGATACTGCAGCTGTTGGCGTGATGGTTAACAGGAATGTGAAGCCCTTGCTTTTTCTTTTTGGTTAACATGCACTGATACTACCCCGCGATTTTTGTTCAGTAGATTAATTCAGTCTAAGAGGTGTTAAAGATGTCTAGTAGATAGCTATTAACTGGCATTGAATAAACAAATCACTGGCCTTTTCCCTTGCAGTCAAAACCCCTAAAGTGTACATTTTTATTTCTCATGTTTTCCAGCGTAGTTCAGAACCAGAGCATAGAGTCGTGTGCAGCCATCTAGAGCAGCTAGTGAATATGCTTTTCAATGGTTTAGTAGTTGATAAGTTACAGTCAAAAAACACATTAAAGTTATGGTCAGCTGCCTACTAATATTTTCAATCAGTGTAGCATTAGTTTAAAAATAGAAGCAATACCAAGCCCCCTCAACAAATTTGCATTTTGACATGATTCATAATTATATTAAACCTTCAAAATGGTGGAGAGATTTTAATAAATTATAATCCATGTGTGAGGAAAGGGCTTTCCCTTGCAAGTACTGACATCTAAGGTCCATATTACAGCAAATTTTTAGCCTCCAAAGAAACTTACAGATGTAAATTTTTACAATTCATAGATGTAAATAGAATTATATATTGTACTATAAAGGCAACAGGAAAAAAAAAAGAACATTTGGTGTGAACTTGGATATGCCTCTGATGTTCCTTTAGCAAAAAGGCTTTTCTGTCTGATGCCACTTCTCATAATGGTTTGCTCACTTTGTTTTAAAGTGTTTTTAAACCAAATACACATTCCGATCTTTCAAAAACAAAGAAAATGAGCACAAAGATCACTACTCAGAAAACATCAAACAGAAATATTTATCAACCCTCCCTCCCCTACCACAGATTTAATTTTTATGTTGGTATCATTTGAATTATCATTCCTAATTTCATACACTTCGAGTCTCAAGGTCTCCTACTTGAATGACATAAAAAGAACAACCGTAGTTCATAGAAAGGACCTCAGTGATCATTACATCATGGAGAAAGACAGCAACATAACAAAGTGTGAATATCGTTGTTTTGTGGGCCAGGTCCCTTCTTCTGAGGAGACCCAGTGAAGTTGAAATGTGCCAACGCCTCCCTAACTCGAGGTGATGGAAAAGCCTGCATCCAGGAGCGAGGGATGTTGGAATTGAGTTGTCAAGCTGTCCTGGATGTCTTGTACAAACTGAACAGGCCAATTTACTGCAACACTGCATAGGCTGAAGGCTCCTATCTGGCCTTTACAGTTGCTTCCTTCTGGTGAGATTATTCTGGCCGACCACAGGCACCCTCCCCAGAAGCTTTTGAGCTACTTCTGATTCTTTCTGAGGAGCCAATTCTAAAGAATACTATGTTAATCCCTGCCTTGGGACCAGCCTGCTCCATTTCAGAGAGGTTCTCACCCTGCAATCTGAAAGGAACAGCTTTGTGTTGTTTGGTGATAATTTTGAATCCTGGTGGTGACTGGATTTCAATGTCTTCCACAATGGAGTTCAAAACTCCTGGCTTTCCGGGTGAAAACATGCAGGCTTTTTCCGAAAAGTAATTGACAACTTCATCCTCACAGCCTGAATTTCTTTGCCTAATACTAACCTCCAAGCGTGGGGGGTGCTTTGAAACGCCGCTGTTCCGACTCTGCCCTCCAGGTGGCAGCAGTGCCACACCTCAGAGGCTCCAATCCCCTCTTCCCTGACTTCAAGTGTTAATGCAATTGACCAATCACTGCTAAGATGATGGGAGGTAATTGGGTAATTGTATTTTACTGATCACTAGCAGAGAAAGGGAAAGGGAAAGGGGAAAGAAAGAGGGGAAGAGAAGGGGACTGCAGTCCGAGAGGGAGCTTTTGGGAGCAAGGACCCTAAATGACAGGACGTGGAATTGGTCGAGAGAAAGCCTAGACTGGCAGTAGCTGCTGCCAGGAGCAGGAAGCGCATTTATTTATTTGGAGGAAAAGAAGGGGAGGGAGGAGAGCAAGGGGTAGGAAGAGGGTTCCAGCCGAAGTGGATGGAAGGGGACCGGGGTTTCTGCGGAGTGGGGAGCCAGGAACCAGGGCGATGGCGCTAAGGTCGGCGCGGAGCGGCTGCGCGCCTGAGAACGCGTCTCCTCGCAGAGGACCCGCCGGCGTCGGAAAGGTCTGCGCCAAGAGGAACCAACTTGTGGCTCCAAAATGTACCCAACGCAGCTGGAAATGAGATCAAAGCTGCAGTTTCATTCGAGAAGGATGAGAGGAATCAGCGATTAGGGAATTTTTTTTAAACCTCCTTCGTTCCTGTTTCTTTTTTCTTTTTCTTCTTCTTTTTTTTTTTTTTTTTCTTTTTAAAATTTGTTCCACACCGTGTCGGTCCCATCATTGCCTTCCCCATTTGAAATAAAAGCCCAATCCGAACTTCCATCGCCGGCGCCCCTGGATCTGCCGCCCGCTGATGGAGGAGAAGGGGACCCGGGTGCTGGCAGGGGCCACCGGCGAGGGACCGCAGCACGCGTCTCCCCCGTGATCCTGGCCCTGATCGCGGAGTTCTGCCACACCTGGAGGATCTGGACCGGGTGCTGGGGGTGGGGGCGGGGACAGAGCGAAAGCCACCCCGAGTCTTAAAAAAAAAAAAAAAAAAAAAAAAAGTAGCGGGGGGAGGAATGGGTTTCTTGACAGCTGACGGAGCCTTGAAATTTTCCTCCACTACCTCCGCCCCCGCCCCCGCCCCCGCCCCCCGCACTCCATTTAACGTGAGATTATGAAATTGCAGAGGCGGTGGAGGGAAGGAGACAGGATATAACAGGGAGTTTGGAGGGGAGAGGGAAAGGTGGCTGGCCGGGTGGCTGAAATCAAAAATCCAATTGCGCACTGGGTTGTGATGCGAAATCTAATCAGATCTTTGGCGAAGGGGCCGGCCGGAAGGGTAGCGAGTGGGGGGAGTTGATCCCCAAATTCTTGGAAGGGGGGTGTAGGAAAAGGAATCGACTATGTAAGAGGTGACTTTTTTGGTGGTGGTGGCTGTTGGGTGCCTTGCAAAAATGAAGGATGCGGGACGCAGCTCTCTCTTGGAGTCGAACGCAGTGGATAAACTGATCGTGCCGGAGAGAAGGAAGAACGAAGCTTTTTCTTCTGAGACCTGGATCTTAACCCAAATGTGTATATGTGTACACAGGAAGCATTGAAAAATGAAATAAACCAGTGGCAGACCTGCGGGGATTGGTGTGTTTCTGACAAATAAATAATAATAAGACAGCTGCTCCCCCTCCCCAAAAGGATGATTGGAAATGGAAAAACGCGGATCCAAAAAGAAAAAGTATGTTCATTTTTCTCTTTAAAGGAGAAAGTGCGCCAAGGAGATATTTTTGGAGTGAAAAGTTTGGGTTTTTTTTAGGAAAGTAAAGACCTGATATGGTGGTTCTTCTTCTTGTTTTTTTTTTTTTTTTTTTTTTTTTCTTTTTGAATTTCCCACAAGAGAAGAGGAAATTAATAATACATCTGCAAAGAAATTTCAGAGAAGAAAAAGTTGACCGTGGCAGAATGAGGCATTGATTGGGGGAGAAAAACCAGCAAAGCACAGTTGGATTTGTGCCTATGTTGACTAAAATTGACGGATAATTGCAGTTGGATTTTTCTTCATCAACCTTTTTTTTTTTTTTTTTTTTTTGCTCCCCCTCATTTTGGTGTCAAGATCATGCGTTTTCTCTTGTTCTTAACCACCTGGATTTCCATCTGGATGTTGCTGTGATGAGTCTGAAATACAGTGAGTGATCCTTATTTTCTTATTTATTTGTAAAACAATGTTCATTAATTTAGTGTTCTTAGTCTCCTTATTCCCCCCTCTCCTGTTTTTTTTTTTTTTTTTTTTTTTTAAGGACCTGGCTACTGGGGAACAGAAAATAAGGGACAGAGTGGCCCACGCATTTGCTCCATCAGGCTGTGCTCACCAATAAGCTGGTTTGCTATAATGATGCAGGTTGTCTGCATCCTGGGGAAATGCTTTTGCAAATATTCAGTAAGAAAATAATATCCCCAAGAAAGCTGCTGCAGTGTGGGGTGCTGGCATTGTGTGATTGACACTCTAGAATATATTTAAGTTACATGGAAGCCCCAGAGTTAGAAGCACAAATGTATTGGAAATCGAAGGGACTCAATTTAAATTTCATTATCCAATCTGACATTGCAGATCAACAGAATGTATTAACACAAAAATATGATAATAATCCAAAAGGCGAAGGATGGCTTCTGCCTGCTGGGTGAGTTGTAGGCTGGAGAGTAGGCATGGGGGAGGAAAGTGGTGGAGAGAGGTGGTTGCACTTTGCACAGTCTCTCTTGCACACACACTTCTAAATGTGGTCTTCACCTCATTGGGTTCTCACCAGTGCTAAGAATGAAACAAGGAGAACCCAGTTCTCTTCAGTAGCACCTCCTTCTCACTGATGGCTTCTTTGGCTAATAGGCTGTACATAGATTGTAGAGTAGTGGGGCAATTGCCATGGGTTTTACCAGAAATCTTCCCAGCATCACTAGGATATAGTTCTTGAGAAAGAAGCAGGAATCTAATGTCCTGTGGTAACTTAGAATTAGAAACCAAAGGGAAGGTTTGTTGTGTTGAGCACCAAGGCTTATCCTGTGCCAGCTTTGTTGGGGGTGGGGGTGGGACCAATGAAGAAAGATAAAAGAGATGTTGAAAATGCTTAGAGAGCCTGAGGGCTTGCAGGGTTACCTCCTTCCTCCCCCAGAGCTGCCAGAGTCCTAGAGCTGAACCTTGTTACAGAACTCTGCTTCACCCTTCTCTGTTCCTCTCTGGGGCCTTCTATCAGAATCATGGACTCATATAATTAGTGCCAGAAGACTCCTCAGAGATGTCATGCCAATAAAAGTAGAAACTGAGGCCTAGAGAAACTGTAACTCTTTGGTTAATGGCCAAACAGTATGAGGCAGGTGACTCACCATCAGCCTCAGAACAGCAGACAAGTTTCAGACCCCATCTGTACAGGATCAGGCATACTTAGCATGGCTAGTTCTGTCCCTACAGCTGCCATTTTTATTAGGAGGTGTCAGGGGAGGGCACACTCGTCCCAAGAGCATGAAAGAAACTTCTACCAGTTTAGACCTCAAGGATTGTAAACTCTAGTATTCCTGCCCTCCTTCCCTCCCCGCCTTCCTCGTTCTTTTGATTTTCTATTCCTTCTTTTCTCCCCCGCTTCATAATTCACATAAGTCTTCCTTTAATACTATTAAAAAAAATAAGATCCACAACTCTGACATATCCCAAAGGAGATGAACAATAGCTCTCTCTTGGGTCCCTTGTGCTGTGCACATTCAGTCCTACTGAGGGGTGGACCCAACAGAATTGTTAAAGAAATGTGGAATTAGATTTATATTAGAGAGGGGTAACAGACACCAGAAACACCCCACTATAAGCACCTGAGTCTGTTTTTTTGCTCACATCCCCTATTCTTATCCTTTTCATTACTCCTTAACTAAACTAGCTGACAGCTGAGCACTTCTTTAATTTATTTTTCTGGGCACCTGTTTCCTGTTGGGTCCTAGATCAGGTAATACCTTTCCAAACCTTATGAAAACACTTATGCAGGACTCTGTTCTTTCTTGAGCTCCTCCCTGAAATCTTCTGTGTATTTTACCATTATTCTCTGCATTATTCTATTTGTTTATTTGCTTTCTTGCTTAGTTTTATATGACCACTGTGACTCAAATTATGTTAAGTTCCTGATCAGTTACAATTTTGCACAACTGACTAAAAAGTAAAAGGGGGGGGGGAGTACTCTGATGCTTTCTACTTTGAAGTTCAATTCCAGGCTTCACATGGGACACTGACCTTGTGATTAGGGTGGTCTGCCCCTTGTTGGAGGTTTTGCTTATCTTTTCTTGACATCAACATTTCCTCAGTGCTTACTCCAGTTAGACCTCAAAGACATTTTGCTCTTTGACATTGCACCCCGTCACTGTACCTTCTACACTACAAACACATGTAATGTTCCTAAGAGAGGAGGAGGGAGGGAAGGGAAGACAGGGAGAGAGAATCTGTTTAAAACTGTGAGCTGAGATGTGTCCTCCCACCCACCTCCACGAATAGGGCATCTAAGGATGTTTTTCATGTGGTGAATCATTTCACCAGCATTATAGTTAGGAACGCAGACTCAGCTTGGGGTTGAAGCTTTTTTGACTTGGCAGCCAGAACTGGTCCTGCATTGGGAGCAAGTTGTTCATGACTATTGAAAGAACTGTGGCTATGGTAGAACTGGACAAATACCTGATCAGTATATTCCAGGGCAGAGGCTGGTGCCCACTGAGTACCTTGTGTAAATAGGTAGGAGCACAGTCCCAAAGCTGCTAGGTTTTACAAGTTTTGACTTTAACATTGCAGATGTGTTCTTTCAGTAATTGAATAGTTGTGTCCTTTGGGCAATACTTGGAATTTCCCTGGCCCTTGATTTTCTTATTTGTGGAATGGGAATGATAATATCTAATTTGTTGGATTGTTTTCTGAATTACAAGTCATATTATGCAAAGCCCTAGTTTAATAGGCCCTCTAAGGAAGGCTGTTTGTTATGGTTATTCTTGGATTAATTAATTTGTATTTGCTTCCTAAGATCGTGCAACTGACCTTACATTAGTTGTCAGATTCCTTTTCTGAGGTCTTATCAAGCCAGGTTGTCTGCAACATATCATTTTAAAATGTTGTTCCAGACCAGAAATTGTGAATAATGAATTTATACTAAAATGTATAGAAAAAAAATTAGCAAAAAATAGAAGAGAGTTTAGGAGAAAATAATGCTATTATTGTGTCTGAAGTTGTACAGCATTGCTCTTGGGTTTTAAATGTATCCTTTGGGCTATCTATGACATAGTTTGGAACTGGAATGTACAAAATAAAGGCAAAGTCTATGCAATTATATAATTTAAGTTAAAGGTATAGAATTCCATTACCACTACCCCAAAGTTCAAAACTTGAATTCACAGTCTTCTTTGATGTGATGAATCCTATATTACCTAAAAAATGTCTTTACTTTGTGATAGGCTGAAGGCTCAACAGGAAGCATGGGATCAAGATGATCTAATGCAGATGTACATGTCTTATTGCTTGCATGTGCAAGTCTTCCAATACCAACTTGCCAGTGGTTTTTCTGAGGCAGCCAGTCATGATCATTGTTCAAGATTTCACTCTCTACAGTAGTGGCCTTGGGCTCTGTCCCTTTCCTCAACATGCGTCTAGGGAATTTTTCTCCATTTATGGAAAAAAGGATTCCTAGTATTGTAATTATTGTTATTCTTGATGTCATATCTTTGGAATAGTATAGTCAGACTGGAGAGTTGTCCATTGCATTTTGATGCTATTTTTGAAGACAACTTAAAATTGGTGGCAATTTTGGAAAAGTATCTTAAAGTTGACCATTTTCTCTTACCTTAAGGAAAGATGGAAATCATGTATGCATGTCCTCACCATTGGATAATTTTACTTTTTTATGTGCTATTTGTAGATGACAAAAAATTAGGTAAAACTTAGATGCAAGCAACCAACGTGAATTCAAATTCTGAGCTTTTCACTGGTCACATGCGTTACAGGCACCATTTAACTTCTCTGAGCCTGTTAGCTTAACTGTAAAATAGGACTATGGAACTGGTTGGTATGAGGATGAAGTCAGAAACCATATGTCATGCACAGCAAGCATTCAATAAATGTACATTTAAATTGATCATCTCTGACTTTAGTTTATGAAATTCATGGTTTGAAAAAAAACAGTCTGTTGTGAACTGTTAATTCACATTTTCGCTGACATACATTTAAAAGGAGAAATATGTAGACAGCATCAAGTTTTAGGTAAAACATAAGTACTTACAACCATTTTTTGCAAGGTCCTGCAGTTTTGACACATATTTGAAAGTGCGGTCAATGTCATTCCCTCAGCAAGGATTGGGAAATATACTCAGTGAGTTGTTTAAAATGCACTCAGTGTGTACGTAAACTTTGGTGAGATGGTCAATTATTTTATATTATAGGCACAAAAAAAGAATGATTTGTAAATGGTGTCTAAGGAGACTCTCTAAGGGAATTAAGAATCTGCCACATCTTAGTTTTCTTCAAAATGACTTCTCTGGAGAAATGTAAATTTGACAGTTGAAATTTGGTTAGGCAGATCTTGTGGCTAAACAATGTGCTTATAACACTTTCTGAGGGCAAGGGCTCTATTTTGTTTGCTGTCATGTCCTCAGCTCCTAAGAGAAGTGCCTGACAAACAGTGTGCATGCAATCAATTGTCCTTGAATGACTAAATTTAAGAATTACTCCCTTCTAAAGGACTCACATGCGTGTGTATATCTGTGTGTATGCACATACACACCTGTGGGTCCACACATATAAACAAGTCTTGTTTTTAGGAATCTATAGAGGTTTCCTGAGAAAGGCCAGTTAATGTAGTAAATGTACACACATGCACCACCACCACCACCAACCACCACCACCATTGTGTGGCTTCCTTACGTTAGAAATGCCGAGGTCTGAAAGTTAGGTAATAAAGCATGCTTTTCTGAATTTTGTTGTTATTAATGGACTGTGACATTTTGTACAAGTCACCTTACCTCCATAAGTCTTATATTCTCCTTTGTTAAATAGAGGTAAAGCCTAAGGTTGCCCCATGAAGTAAGATTCTAGGATCCTGGGTTTATAGTTGACAACCTAGATATTCAGTACTTCTAGGAATTAAAAATATATAATCCCTAATCTCAGGTAACTGGTTATTAAAATATGAAGAAGAACAGCATAGTATTATGTGAGAAAGACAGAATCAGTGTTGCAATGGCAGATAGGTGGGTAAAAAGCTGAAATAAGTAACTAGAATATTTGTAGGAATTTATACTATGAGATTCGGAAATGCACACACTGAATTCAGTCTTTATCTTATCACCTTCCAGCTGGTGGATCCTAGCTTGGCCAGGTAAACTTGCTAACCCTCAGTTCCTCAACTGTAAAATTATAAATTTTTTTCTCTCATTATTTTGGGAGCATGAAGATATGCAAGTATTTGGCATATGAATGGTATTCAATCATAAGTAATAGGTTCCTTGCCTTTTTTGAAATCTTTGCTTATTCTCTATAGAAACATTTAACTGATAGTCTGTGTTTTGCATTACATTTACTGAGTATGCAAATAAGATGTTTTGCCAACTTTACTATCAAAGTAGCTGAGTTTATTTTTGGTATTTTTTCAGTAAATTCATAATGATGTCTAAAATGATGTAACCCTTATGTAAGATTAATATATTTTTATTTCAGCCTATGTACAGACTTAACAGCAGCCTTAGATCCTTACAGATGTTTCAACATGTATGGGGTTTAGAAGCATAACTTAATACTAACAATAATAATTACCACTTATTGAGCATTTGATATGCACAACGCTATGTTGAGAATATAACATGTTTTTCTCCTTAATCTTCACTTAAGGAACAGAAGTTGGGTAATTTGTCTCAGATCATAAAAATTTTAGCAACAAAAAGATGGGACTAGAAATGGAAGCTACTTACCTCCTCATTGTAAGATCCAAGATCAGGATCAGTAAACTCAAACTTGTGTAAGTAGTAATAAATAAACATGGCAGTTCACCATCGTAAAATCTTGTGTTTAATCTGAATATTTTCACTGGGATTGGGATGTTTGCCTTTTCCCTCCATCCTGTTTCCTGGAATGAAAGTTTTCCAGCTTCTTAGTTTCATATGACTTGCATAATTTCATAAGTCTTCAATAATATCCAAGTGTATCCCCAAGTAAGGAGGGGACAGTTTCTAAGAAAGATCCAAGAAAAATGGCTGAAACTGACACATCCTATCTACTATAGAGAAAAACTTCATAAAATGTTATTAGCTTATATAGAAAATGAGAACTAAGTTTGGTGCCAATAAGTTTGGTCTTCAGATGAAGCACCTGTACACCGGATGGGCTCCTAATTGATGGTAGTCCGCCTCATCTTTGATCTCTCTGTAGCACCCAATACCATTGTCTCCCACTGGCTTCCTGAAACCATTGCAGAGGTTTGGGGCATTGGGCATTGATCACTTCCTTACATTTCACTTTATCCTCCTTCTGTTTTCTTATTGCACTCTATAATGCTGGTGGCTTTCTGTGACTCTTCTGAGTCTCTCTACATTCTTGAGAGATGTCAGTTGAGTTTGGTTTTGTAGGTGAAACTCAACTCCTTGCCACCTTGCTTATACTCTCAAGACTCCTAAGTCTTCTTCAACCCTGTTAATGCACCTGGGTCTCCTGCTGGCCTCTCAAACTTCATACATTGACTTAGTACTGATCATTATCACTCCAGGAACCTACATACTTACCTTCTCCCTTTCCCTATATTCTATCAGTGTATTTATAGTACAAAATCTATACTCTTCTCTCCACATTACATCTGGCCAGCCTCTCTGATCTCACTGCTATATTAAATGCCTTATTTTTCTGGAGGTAGGCCAGATTAGTTTTGACTTGAACTTTGTGAGGGCCACTTTGTTTGCCCTCTCTTTCTATGTTAAGTCTCAGAACAAGTTAATGCTTCCAGGAGAATCTTTCCCAGCTGCTCTGGATGCTCTGAGTCTCCCTGTGCCCTGTGCATGAACATCTTGTTTATTACCTGTGATACCTCTGATTATAACATATTTCCTTACTTGGACAGAAACCACAGGTGGTGACTTCCTTTAGGGTGTGGATCCCATAACTCTTATCATCTCCCATATCTAAATAAAATAGGAGTTTTCAAAACATTTTTTTGGAACCAATAAATGAGTGGATGATCTAACAAATCTTTAGTATAAAGAGATCCCTTCAGCTTATTGTATGAGGTAGACCATTATTTTTCCAATATTTTTGCCATTAAGATCATCTTTTATTATTTTTCCACTAGGTACCATATTTCAAAACTACTTTGTGTAATAAATACATTGCAATTTGCTCCTCCATTTTAACTAATAGAAAACATAGATGCCAGTCATCACTTCTTAAAATACACAAGATGAATATTGTTACCATGAGTTGATATAAATTGAACTAAAAACAAAGGTGCTTAATTAACTTATGCAATTCCATGCATGCCTGAATGGTTTCTTTGACTTTTTGACATATTAATAATAATAACTACCTTTGAGGATCCTGTTTTGAAAAATAGTGGTTTAAATAGATTTGAGTGCCAAATTTATGTTCTAATTTATAGCTGCTGACAAGTTCACTGCAGGTTTTGCAATGCATAATGCTCACTGACAACATTCACCAAGACCCCATGGCTCACAAACATTAAGGTACCACTTAGAGTTGTGCTCTGCAGTCTTCACAGTTGTATGAGGTAGGCCTTCCTATTCATGAATGACCTTCAGATAAAGACTATGATTTGCAAGTTTGAAGACTGCCCACATATGCACATGTGAAAGAAGGAACTGGAACGATATCTTTTAGTAAAAGTGTCTTGATTCCAAAAAAAAAAAAAATGAAAAAGTAAGCTGCACTATTTATCATGACAAATGAACTCCTATTTTTGTTTGTTTGTTTGTTTTTGTACTGAGGATTAAACCCAGGGGAGGAATTAATCACTGAACCACATCCCTAGTTCCTTTTTTATATTTTATTTAGAGTCAGAGTCTCTTAGTCTAATTGCTTAAGGCCTCGCTAAATTGCTGAGACTGGCTTTGAACTTGAGATCCTCCTGCCTCAGCCTCCCGAGCTGCTGGACTTACAGGCATGTGCCTCCATGCCTGGCGAACACTTGGTTTTATGAGATCTGACCATACACTTTCATGTTGCTTTGGCTTCATGCTTCAGAAGCAGCCACAGTAAACACTGAATTAGAAGAAGGAATGTACTAAATGGTAAGATACTATTTAGTGATCCTTCAATTTTAATTTTATGGATTCTTATTCTTAAATCTTTGAAGGTAAATGATTACTTTGGAGTATCTGATTTTTCAGGAAGTCCTTTTTAAAAAGTTTTTCTTCTAGTGTTAGGTGATTTCTTTCCATGTAGAGATTGTTATTATTAATCTCTAATAGTAAAAATTATAAATAATAGAGTATTAATAGCAATATTCATCATGCTTTTGAAACCTAACTATCCCTTTTAATCCTCTCAACAAGTTTTATTCTGGACTTCCGCCTACACTACTACACCCCTGTGATAGAACTCGAGGTGTTGGGAAGATGGGCAAAGACCTATTAGGAAGAGCCTGTGATGAATGTGGTCCATGGTTCTTGCTAAACTACAGACTGCTGAGACAACACTGTTTTATGTGGGGAGGGTCCCACTTGTTTATTTCATCAGTTTTTTTCCAGTCATGATAGTAAATGTAAGAATTCAGCCATCTGATTTTATTTCTTTATTTGCTCTGAGTAGGTAGGACAGGGGAAGGTGGGGAGCTTCACAGATTAAAAATGAGAGGATCATTTTTCTTTTTAGACAGTCTCTTAATTATTAAACTCGTCTGTTACTGTAGATGTGGCCCAGCTTAAAACAGGTTGGTTGACTTATTTGTGACACTTTAATAGATACCCTGTTGTTAATGCAACTGATCATTTGTATGTTATTTGTTTATTGCCCTACGAGTAGTACTAAGGAATTTGTTTCAAAGACACTAGACACGCTTTCTTGCAGCTAATTGCTTGATAATGATAGTAGGAACTTCAGTAACTAAGATATGGAGTTTCTAACAAAGGTATCTGGCATTTGAAAATGTAAAGATTTTTTTTTTTTTTCTCCTGAAAGGTTTGACATTGAGTCTGAGACAGATCTCAGAGTGTGTTGGTTTTTACATCCTTGGCATGAGGTGGGGATGGTGGGTGAGAAAGAAAGGGAGGAGGATAATCTCACCCTGGCTGTTCTAACCTGCACAGAGAGAACAGTAATAGCTAAGTTAGTTATCTCTACGAGTCACCCCAGCAGGGACCAGAGCATATGTGTGGGTGACTGGATTCAAATCCACTATGAAGAATAATCCAGGGAACTCTGGCACCTACTAATTGAATAGGCGAAAAGTCAGAAGCCTCCCTAAAAGAGTTAATGTCGGCACAGTGGTGTTCAGGAAGGCAAGAATGGAACTCTGAAGCCTTTCTCTGTATTGTTTGAACGTTGCCATGGCAATAGTTTCCAGCAGAAGTTACATGTTTTTCAATTCCCCAAAGCGGCAAGCAGCCTTTCCCTCTCCTTCTCACCCTCCCTCCATCCCTCCCGATCTGTCTCCATCCCTATTCCTCACCTCCCCTTCCCTTCCCTCCTTCCTCTGTCCTTCCTTTTGTTCTCACTTCCCTTAACTCATTCCCCATTGACAACAACAATATTCCAACTCCAAGACATTGCTTTTAGGCAGAAAGAGAATCAGACATATAGTTTTCTATCCAGGTTTCTGTTGTGCCCGTCTGTTTATGTATTAAAGACCTAATTAGACGGAAGCTGTGGATGGAGGCAGGGTTAGGGCTTTCCCTTGTTGGTAGGACACAGAACATATTATAATGGTTGGTGTTGTGGTGATATGTTAATTGGATCGCTCCAGGCAAGTGCAGAGCAGCAGTCTCTGACAATTAGAAAGAACAATGACTTTACTATGAAGGAGTCCACTCTCTCAACCAGTGGGAGGATTAGCATGCATTGCAGGTCTCTGGAAGGTTCCTGTAGACCCTGAGAGAGATCTGCAGTTGGAAATGCCTCCTGTCTCTTTAAAGCTATACTGCTGCCTCTCACTTAGCTTACTTCACTGCCAAGGAAGGAGAAGCGAGAGATCTGGTTCTGTGGGCTGGTGGGGGAACCCTGTTGCAGACCTGGGCCATAGGATATATCGCAGGGACGTTAGGAAGAAATCTTTGCCTGCTTAATGCACGTGGCCAGTGAATTGTGAAATGGGTCTCATTAGAGCCTTTCATATCCCGGCATGTGCCAAAGTGCTTTGCCGGCACAGGGCCATCACTTCAGGTCCAACCCTGCTGCTGATCACTGCAGCCAAGAAGGGACAGAGGCTCTGTCTGTGTTAAAGACTTCGGTCCCATCCCTCTGTCTACTGTTCATTGTAAGGCTGCTCTGAGCCTTTCAGTCCAGCCAGGGATGAGGCACAGCACAGCCCCTAGGTGTTTGTTGAGAGGAAATATTAAGGATTTGGAGCTGAAGGGCTTGAGCCTGTCAGTGGGTGCTGACCCCACGTGGTCTTTTCCCCAGATCTGGTGTTGAAGTCGTACCTAAGTTCCTGCAGATACGCCCAGATGCTCTCCCGACGACGGAGAGGGCCAAATGAGTCATCAGGGACCTTTGTGTTATTAGATACAGAGGAGCTCTTTACTTGTTCTCAGATTCTCAGAATAGATATTTCACAATGAAATGGTACCTCCCGGAGCATAGCAACCGTGAATTCTAGCAGCTGCAGAGTGCTGAGTGCTGTCTGTCAGACCTTCTGCCCCTCGTGTCTACAGCATCCCACGATTCAACAAGAATGGTGATTTCAAAGCCAGGGACATTAAGACCCAGATTGATCTGAGCCTTCGCCCATCTTAGATTGTAGTTTTGAGCAATTTCCCCATCCTTGGGAACCTCAGCATGAAGTGGAAATAGCTACAGGACAGGGATACGAGGAGGTATAATTGAAATAAGGCATGGAAAGCTTGTAGCAGAGTACCTATCATGTGAAAATACTCAGGATATTATTGATAAAACTATCAATGGCATTTTTTCTTACAATATTGTGAAATAATCACCTAAGCATGTGTCTGAGGAAGAAAGGAGTCAAAGTAATTAAGTGAAGTTCTTTTAATAGAAAAAGGGAAAGTGGCATTAAAAGATAAATTTATGAATTTGGAATGGTGGAATTGCTGATGTTTCTTGTATTGCTGTATAATGTGGAAAGCAGAAGTGAAGGGACCAATAGAATAAATGTTCATTGCTTTCATTTTGGATATGTGATTTATACCTAGTCATTTTAGTGTTTCCTTGTGGGCTTGATAACTTGAACCTGACTCAGTAGTGATGTCTTAGTCTAGTCTAAAGTAAAAAAAAAAAAAAAAAAAAAAAAAAAAAAAAAAAAAAACTATGGTAAGCAAAAAGATTGGTACAAGTAACTGAAAAGTTCTGTTGTGCATGGAGTTCAGGTACAGTTTGATCCAGATGTTCACAATGACATTGGGAATACAATTATTTTCTCTGTAATACTCTTGGCTTAGTCTTTGTCTTAGCAAAATCAGAGAGCATCCTGAAATCTATGATGACTGGACTATATGCCATTCATGAACCACCCTTGTCTTAAGGAAATGGAATTGAGGATCAAAAGCACCCCTTCAGGGAACTTGTGGGTTTATTGAAAAACAAGAGAAATCAAGAATTGGAAAGAAAAATCACAAGTATCTTTCTTATGTCTGCTGGTAAAGAGTGGAAACAACAATTTAATGTGTTTCACAATGTAAATTGCTACAAGGGTTACTTTGTTTCCACTTCTCTGTAATGCTACATTGTACATAAATATTCAGGTTTCCATAGCCATTCAAGGAGTTCTTTTTTCCTGTAAATCATGTAACTGTAACTACTTTTCATTGGGTTAACTTTATCTACATTTGTATTATTGTGGCTTTGTTCTTTTCTTAGGAACAGGTCCCCCCCCCCCCCTTTTTGTTTTGTAAAGGGAATGTGCAGGTTGTCTGGAAATGAGGGGAGATAAAGCAAAAACAAAACAAAACAAAACAGAAATTTCTTCAGTTGATAACAAGCCACTGGGAGAGATCTTTTAAACCACCTCAAACATGCTCTTGGCATGCCTGGGTAGATGAAGCACCAGTCATGAATATACTTATCTGACCCAGGTAGGATGCAATCCATTTGGTCAAAGCAGAGTTCTCCGCAGCAACCTCGTCTATCCCAGATCTCTCCGTTTTATCTACCCAGGGGTGGTGATCAAATGCATCACAATGTCCTGTGCTTCTTCCTAGGCAGGTGGAAGAAATAATTACCTGGTCTTTGGAGTCAGATCTTTGCTCAGAGGCTCTGTTCATAGCACATGACTGCTTACCACATTCGAAGACTGGGAGTTATCTGTTTTCTAGTCTTGTACTGTTGTGTTCTTTTCTGGAAACACCACAGACAGTTAATTAATATTGTTATAATGACATGCTCATAATTAATTATTAAACCAAGTTCATATCCTTCTCAAAATAGCTATTGAACAGCAGATGAATGTTGGGGTATGAATTTTCTGGAAAGTTGAAAGAATGCCATTTTGATCACCTTTAAATGGATGGAATTTAGTTGATTATTACATATTTTATCCCACTGTAACCTCCTACCACCTGCAATAATAATATGAATAAACCAATAATGCATAATATTTATTGAGTGACTACTATGTATAGGCATCATTCTAAATACTTTCCCATTTATAAACAGTAATCTACATGCACAGAGCACCATTTTCAAAGGTGAGACAAGGGAAATTTGGGTGGGCTCAATAACTTACCTGTATCACAGGGCAGTGAACAACAGGACTCTGCTTTAAACCTCTGTTGATCCTAGTGGTTTTTCTACTCTGCTGTACTGCTTCTCACATGGAACTCTAACAAAAAATACTCTGATTTGATTTCTTGAAAGAAACCGAAATGCAAAAGCTTCAACTGTTTCCTTTAATCCTATTTGCTTTTATTTTTTCTTCCTTTCTCTCCTGATGTCCTCAGCTTTGACTATCTCTTATAGTATTTTGCATCTTCTATTTTGATTGGGATCGCTGCCCAGTCATGACTCTGGATGTTTGAAGGTAAAATTTCACCAGTACCACTTCTTTTAAACTTAGCACCCATTTGAGATTACCACACATAAACCTCAGGGGCATTTTAGGAGGATCTGTTGTCGGTCTTGTTGTGGCTCTTCTGGTCTTAGGTTGGCAAGAGTGAAGAAGAATTTCATATCCTAAAGGTCTCTAACAGTGAAACTTCCAGTACCTATACAGATAGTGGTGGGCAGCCTCATTGCTTAAGATACAGTGTTACTAATAATCTCTGTCTTAGGTACGTGTGTCCCACTTATTTATTGTCTTATTTTAACAATTCGAAGTCATTCTCCTTCATGTGCAGAAAATGGAAATAAGGGCCCTTCTTCCATAGGTCTTAAAACTTGACTCTTTTCCTTCCAGGATGGTACAAGGGGGAAGCAGAAGGAGATGTAGCTTTAGGAAACCATCGTTACTGTCTTTCCCAGCAAAACAATTTAAAAAATTAGCACTCTAGTCTCATCTGGGCATAGGGCCAGAGAGAAGCAGTGCCCCCAATCAGTCCTCACTCTTCAGCCTACCACCCTTTATTTTCTTTATGACACACGGTACTTGCAATAGCAGGAAAGGAGGCCAGGGCACGATGTAACTGCAGGATCTACGGACACAATCGCCCGCTCCGTTTTATACGCACATGTGTGATTCCATCCCTTTATCTCAGTGTCCTGAATTCCCCCACGACTTCTGCCGGAGTGCCTTCTAAACACACGTGCCAGCTATCTTTCTCTGCTATTCAAGATACAAGAGAAAGGACCGCACTTTGGGGCAATACACTGTGGATTCAGGGCATGGTTGAATATCCAGAGAATGATTCTTCTTATTGCCTACTACATGTTTGACCCAAAATTTTCTGTACAAAGAATATAAAGTGACTTTAATATCAATTGTGGATTTTTATACTCACATCTAAAAGTTAAAAAAAAAATGGAAAAGGCTTTCTGCTGCTCACTATTGTATAATATGGGGACTGCTGCTTCCTGTCCCTTGGGACTGGCAAGGCAGAGCAGGGTCTTGCTTCTTATTGTCCCTAGAATATGCCCCTTTCTCTCCTGATCCAAGTTGCTAGCACTTATCCAACCTGGGTAACTATAATCACTCCTGGTTTGCCTTCTCCTTTCAGTCTGTCTTTCTCACCAGTCGTGTATCTTCCGACACACTGCTTTATTCCTGTGCCCCTACCAGTCAGCTCTCCCATATGAAAAGGATTCCAGACGCTGTGCCCTGGCTCTTCTCTAGCCCTTCTTCTGTAAGTTCCTCATGTATTTCTTTGCTCTGCCATGTTTCCATTTTTTTTTTCTCTTTCCACTTTATATGGATTGTCATTATTTATGCTTCTTATTTGTTTCCCCACCTAGAATGAAGGTTCCCTGAGGTCAGCCCTTGGATATACACACCACACACACACACACACACACACACGCCATCACTCAATATATCTTCATGATTTTTAAAGGCATGTTCTGCTTCACTAGCTTCTAACTGGTGATCTTATTTCTATTTTTAAATTAAAGCCAAAGCATCACTGGTTTTAACTAGATTTCCATCAGTTTTTCTAACTGCCTCGTAGACTCTGCTTGGGTCTTGGAGTCTTTTGCATTAGGGGGCATCAGCTTGTCCGTGTGGCATCACTGAACTAAAAGGAGCTGTCTTTTGCTCAGTACTCTATAGGGGCCTTTGGAGAGCTACTACTCAGTGGGCAGTAACTGAGAGCTTCAGGTGTCCCGTGTTGTGTGCCTAGCAGAGGAATGAGCTTCTGAGGGCAGTGACACCCCTGTCTTCCTCAGAGGGCGCCAGGTTTGGTTGTTCTGTATTGCTGACCAGGGTGGACAGATTTCCCAAAGCAATTCCTTACGTGTGCAAGAGGTTCTGTTCTTCCAGCTTCCCATTCTGTTAATGTTTTAAGAAGCAGGATGAAGCCCTTCTTCTTAATGTTTCAAATTGCCTGCCTTGTTTGCTTATTATTCTAATATGTAACCGTGGTTCTTGATAAAACTAATACATCAAATGGGCAGATGACATTTGCAATAACAAATTGGGGAGAACAGAAAAATGTAATGAGTTTCTCACAAATTTAAATGTGTTCAGTATTAGAGACTAACTCATTAATTTTTTTTCCTTTGTCATTTCATTGGAGTCAAAATGTTCTGTTATTAAAGGCAAATGATGATGATAGTAGATATATTTTTAAAAATTTCTCCTGCTGTTACTATTTGGCAAAATAATATATATGTGTATATATATGTGTATATATATATATATTTCATGCATATCATTAATTTTTGTAATTTTTATTTTTTAATTTTTTTCCATATTTTTATTGGTGCATTATACTTGTATATAATGGTTGTGTTTGTTGTTCTATATTCATTTACCCACACAACATAGCAATATAAATTGGCCAATGTCATTCCCCAGTATTAGATAGATAGATAGATAGATTTTATTTATCACTGCTCTTTGACAAGTGACTACCATGTCTATCATTCTCTTCATGAGTATAAACATTAGGAAACTTAGGGAAAACTTATAGCAGGTATCTGCATGTTAAGTTGGAAATATAGACCCATGTCACCCCTGCTCCCCTAGTGGAATCTTTGCCCCTGCTGAATGGCTTTGTCCAAGGTAACATTCCAGTGCTTCTCCATTTGCCCTTAGGCTGTAGAACTCCATGTAAGTAGCCTGTCTTTTCTGAGTGTTCTGTTTCAATCTAATGAGGGATTTGATTCAGATGCTCTCCAGTATTCCTTTTAGCTCTGTAAGATGCTGAGGCATCGCGTGGAACTATTTGCAGATAATAGGGCTATCTTTGCCACAGAGAATGGAAATGCATTTTCTTCATTCCTCTTCTTATATATTCTGGATGACTTATTTCTTTTCTTTACATCATCTGACCCTCCTCGGTCTACTTTTTCATCATGCTATCAAATGCATTTCTGTCCTCCTCCATAGATGTCTAGCAAATCCTTCATATTCCAGTTGCCTTTTTTGTGCATGTGTGCCTATTCCACAGGGTAAGCACTTAATTTCAGACTTGCTTCCACTAATTAACTAGGAAATTAAGTAGGTGAATTCATTGATTCAGCACTTGGTTTGATGTTTGTATTAACTCATTAGAAAGGAAGCCCTGGATATGGCCAGAGGCTTGACGGGAATCTTTCCCTCCCCCAGAAATCTCCTTTGACTTCCCACACTACATATCTATCATGCTATTTCTCAGAAGTATTCATGCATCTGGGGACCAGCCAAATGACCGGAGCTGAATCCAATAGGAATTCCATTCTTTGTGACCATGGAAACAATCATTTCTTGTTTTTCTCCTTTCCCAGCTTACTAGCCACAGCTCCAGTTTTACTTTGGTTACACCCAGAGAATTCTCTTTGGGTGCAAAGACAGGAAAGTGAAAGGTTTTCATAGTCTGATACCCCACAGCAACTTCTCACCTCCACCCAGCAAAGGGGGAAAATAGGCCTACACAAAATTTTACCTCTTTTATATTAGGAAGAACTTAGGTAAGAAAGCTGTCATAAGGTTCGACATTCCACATCAGAGCCATCAACTGGTTTTCAGGAAAAATATTGGCATAAAATCTAATTTTGTTTTTGTTTCCAACAATCATTTCTCCCGATATTCTTCTTTTCTTTTGCAAACAATAATCATAAGTGAATGACAGGGATGTTGACCATAGAATTATTTATATGTTTGCACATTTTTCCCCCATTTATGTGATGATTCATGACTTCTTTCAAATCCCTGCAAATAATATCTAGCTTATAAAATATGTTTTGTGGTAAAATAGAGTGGAACATAGTTTGTAATAGAGTAGCAACCTTCGTAAAGAGGTGTGTTCTTGGAGTTCATCCAAGCAATTCAGTTACTTGTATAAAGTAATTGGATTAAAAGAAAGGTGTGGCATTAAATATATATTCTCTGATTTTCCATACCTCTTGTACTTTGTGTCCTGTTAAATGTCCTGAATTGAATGGCATTGCTCATGACAGTTCATTTTGGGCTGAGGAAGTAACTCAGTGGTGGAGTACTTGCGCAGCATGCATCAGGCCTTGGTTTTGATCTCCAGCATTGCACACACAGAAAAGTTCATATTATTTTTTTTCCATTTATTGAATCATACACCTGATTATTGGGAAAAATTGATCTTTTCTTTCCATTGCAGTGTTAATAATTACCTCTGTCCATTCTTCTTCAGTACTTCATACACACTGCTACCATGGCACTTATTTCACATTTAGTAATTATATATGCTTATAATCTATCGTCCCCATGCACCATTCCAAGTTTTGTCCATGTAGAAAGCCAGATACATTCTTTGTGTACCTCTTTGATACATAGTAGATAATCAGTACTGAAAGAAAATTAATGAAATAGTGAATACCTGTAACTTGGAGTTTATTTAAAGCAAGACTGTGATGATGATGATAATAATAATAATGATGTAAATTTAAGTAGATCTTTTCATAGAAAAAAATTAATATCAGTGTTTTGAATTATCTTATCTGTGCTGTTAAAATCATTCTATAAATATGTAAGATTCTCTTGAGTTTTGGATCATATTTACTCATGATTTCTAAAATGTGGTTCAGTATAAATCAAGAAACTTAGTTTCAAATAAGCTTTATATTTTCTCCAAAAAATATTACTTAATATTCCCTGAATTACTCAGTAAGTTCAATTTTTTATACTTCAACCATTTTGTGTTTATAAATTTATTTTGAGATAGTAGAGGAAACATGGCAATTTTGGCTTGTGTTAAGTGGATGAAATTAAATTGATAATTGTAAGGTCCTTGCTAATTCACAGTATAAAGCTGATGAAAATAAACACTCAACATTTTCCAAATACATTACATTAAAATTCAAAAATATCTCTCATTTATTTATATTTAAAATTCATATAGATGCACATGGTGTGTATTATATACAGGCATATAAATATATATCTACATATGTGTGTGTGTATACACACAGATATAATATATATACCCTGGTAATAATTTAGAAGTTCTAGATTCTACTGCTAGTGTTGTCCTCTATGAGGTGTTATACTATCATTAAAAATATAAATTGAGCCTAGTATGGTAGTGCACACCTGTGATCCCAGTGACTGTAGGCTGAGGTAGGAGGATCACAAGTTCAAAGTCAGCCTCAGCAATTTAGAAAGACCCTTAACAGCTTAGCAAGGCCCTACCTCAAAATAAAAAATAAAAAAATAAAAATGTCTGGGGATGTAGCTCAGTGGTACAATGCCCCTGAATTCAATGCGCAGGACTAATATATGAATAAATAAAAATTATAAATATACCTATAATGCAGAATATAACAAGGTAATGAAGAGAATTTTTGCATTTGTACAAGAAGACTTAATTTTTATGGAAAGATACACTTATAGTTCTCATAGTGTAATGTAATATAAAAGTGTAATGAAGAGTGTAATGTAATATAAAAGCTTTTATTCAATGATTTGACAAAAATGTGGCTTCAAAATCTCATACCTTCGAAAGCCAGATACTATTGTTTTAACTGTTTACAAAGAATATAACTCCAAAATTAAAAAAAAAAAAAAAAAAAAAAAAGTTGGCTCATGGTGGTACACACCTATAATCACAGCTACCTGGGAAACTGAGGTAGGAGGGTTATAATTTCAAGACCATCCTGGGAAATTTAGGGAGACTTCATCACAAAACAAAAGCAAAACAGGTTGGGGATATAGCTCAGTGCTTGCATAACGTGTGAGGTCATCTCTCCTCAGTACCAAAGACACACACACAGACATGCTTTATAGTGATACAGTTTAGTTCCTGACATCCTTCTGCATTTGGATAAAGCTGATGAAAATAAAGTAGGCTTTCACAAATTAATTGTAGGTACTTGGACCATTTGGATACAATTATATAATTGTGGGTTAAGGAAATGGGTTTATTTTTCAAGGTAAGACTATATCTCAGAATAGAAGAGAGATAATATACACAAATATCAATTTTGGGTCAAGGAATTTTCATTTTCATACTCAGAATGCTTTTATAAAAGATAAATTATTATACAGAGATTTTCCCCCACCCCATTAAGCTGTCATCTATTTGGGATCTTTGCAGGAACTGAAAGAGAAAATTAATCCTAATGTTATACTCTGTGCATGAAGTCTATATAGTTTAATTAATACTTGCATAATAAAACTCACTATCCTCCAAGATGATTTTTTTTTGTTGAAATGCTTCAATGAAGATGCTTCATTTCAATGAAGATGCTTCACTGAAACTATGATTTCTTACTAGAAAAGATTTTATTAATTCACTAAGAGTTGAATAGCCCTTGGGTCAATTTTTCTTTCTCTTGGAGTCTTATACACTTATAAATATAATAAAAATGATGGGAATTTAACTCTTTCCTCTGCACGTGTAATTTTTCAATTATTGCAGAATCCTTTGACAGATTTTTCTTAGAAGACAGATCACACTTGAAAAGGGTTTAACTGAAGCATCTACCAAGCCCAAACTTACAGATACTTTATCATATCTTACATAAGCCTCAATTTTTGAGTCAGGCATTTAGACATGAATGCATTGAAGGAAGATATTATTAGTTCATTATGTTCTCAGACATTCATTTTATATTATTCCTTGAGGGGAAGGATCAGACTCCCAGTATTCAACAGTTGTGAATGAGTTTTATTTTTAGTTTTTAAGATCATTGGAGAAAATCATTGACTTCAAAATGGCCACTACACAGATCTTTTCTCATGAAAACCTCAAAATGTATTTCCATTATTGTTTTCATTTTCTCAAGCAACTTCTACACAATGAAAACCTCTCAACTTTCTGGAAGTCCTGAGGACAACTCTGTTTAATTACTGCTCAATTCGAAAAGTGTTTTTTGTAATGCATAGACAGGCACCGATTATATGCCAAGGTTTTTCATGATAATTTATACCACTGAATTTCAGATAGAGCCCTTTGCAACAGGACTGAATGCTAGCCTGACCGAAATTTTATCAATAACCAAATGAGTGGGAGATAATGTAAGTTGCCTGCTCACCATATCATAGGATGTGATAGAACAGCATGTGGCCATGTGACTCCCTGGCTCTAGGATGTGGGTATGAAGTGAATTCATTGCGTCCCCTGAGTATACGTCAGCCACAAGTGTGTGAGCCATGGAAGAACCCTTCCCTCAGAGATACCCTCATGCCCTCACCCACAGTGACAAATGGGGGTCCATACTTGGAGCTCATGGAACTGAAGAACGAGGTGTCATACCCCAGGGAAGGGTTTAGGGCTGAACATCAATTCTGCCTTAGTAGCTCCAGTTGGCAAGAAAAACTCGAAGATCACTTTCATTGAGGCTGTTTCAGCCAGACCAGAATCTGAGCATATTTGACATAATTCAGTTCTGTTCAAGTTATTAAATGTTTGCTATGTGGCATTCTAGCCACTATCAAATTATGCCAGTTTGGGATTCTTCCCTATTATGGAGAATTTTAAAGGTTAGTGAAGGGAAGAAATTTAACTTTCATTTCTAACCTTTGCATTCTGTGATTTAGGGAAAGTTATTTAACCCTTCCCAAAGCTTTCTTTCTTTACTTGTAAAATATAGCTGCTCTGCTCTCTTTCCCACATTCAATGTTGTTAAAAGGATGGAAACAGATGTTAAAAGCAGAGGAAACTGCAGACATTTCTTATATTAGAACTTGAGGTTTATGGTGAGATAGAAGGGAAAGGGGTCTTACGGCTAGTTCAGGAGTAGCAGGCTATTACTTTTCCTTAGGTAGAATATATGTCAAGGGGTATTAGTGAAAATTATTTTGGAGTACCCAAAGTACATCCACTTTACTGTATGAAAGTCTCTGAGGATTTTTAAAGGCTGCTCAAATTAGGGGCTTACATTCATGTGGCAACACCTGGCTTATGATAGATGCTCAAATGTCAGTGTGCCTAGCTCTTCCCCGCCAGTCAGCTTATCAGGGAAGGGAAAGTAGAAAAGACATGTGAGCTGGCATACCCAGATTGTTTGTACACACTACTGTGATCAAAAGCACCAGATATGCATGATAACTCTCAACTCTGTTCTGCCTGTAAACAGCCAATGATCTAGTTAGTTGCAGCTGTAGACCCAGTGGTAGTGGAAATCTTTGTTTATTGAATTTCCAGCTTCCAATCAACTGTGCAAAGAGCAACTGTGAAAATAAAAGTCAATAGCTTCTCTTCCCTTCACTTCTGCCTCCTTGTAAGAGGGATGTGACTTCTTAGGTTGATTACAAAAAAAAAAAAAAAGGATTCTATGAATTCAACAAAAGAACATTTTATTTTCTCTTCACAGCAGGATGGGGGAGAGACAGAGGGAGGGAGAGGAGAGAGAGAAAATGAATGTTATAGATTGACTTGCATCTGGTAAAATTTATATGTTGAGGTCATGATTCCCCAGTGCCTCAAAATGTGACTGTATTTGGAGTAATATCTTTAAACAGATAATCAAAGTAAAAGGAAGTCTTTAAGGTAGGCACTAATTGAAAATGACTGATGTTTTCATATAAAGATGTCATTCAGACATAGGCATGTGTGCCCACACAGAGAAAAAATATGTGAGGAAACAGTGAGAAGGTAGCCATCTTCAAGCCAAGGAGAGAGACCTCAGAAGAAATAAGCCAGTCAACTCCTTGATCTTAGACCTCCAGCCTCCATAACCATGAGGAAATAAATTTCTGTTTTAAAAACATACCTAGATATTGGTGTTTTGTTATGGAAGCTCTGACAAACTAATACAATGAGGTAAGGAACTTCCCTTAAATGGATTGGAGAGCTGTGGTTACCATGTAGAAAAAAAGGTCTGGTTTCTGTATCTCCCTGAGGGAATACATTCTGTCATCACCTCCAGTGAGCGTGAACCTTCAGCTTGCCTGTTCACCTGAGTGGGAAGTGGAGGGACATACAGATTGTTCTTTCAGAAGATGCCTCGGATTAACCCTCAGAGCCCCACAGGTGGGTCAGTTTCATATGACTTGGGTAATATAACTTCCTTCCATCCTGCATTTCTTCCAGTGAAAGTAGATTCTAAGAAGGAATTCCAAGTTCTAAGATGGGATGTATTAGCCAGACACTCCAGGATCTGCCTCGAATATAAGTATTGCTTCTGCCCACTTTTGAGTCCCTAAAACTTGCTATTCAGGGATCTTTCACTCTTGGAGATGGGCAGGGTAAGAACTATATAATTTTTCTCATTACATAAAACCAAGAGCACGTATCACTGTTAATCTGTACAGCATTATCATTTCTGCTGTAATATGTACAACCACAGTTCTCAGGTTCAATAAAGGAGAACAAAGAGGTGGAAATTTGTTAGTCTCATTTTGTCGTTGTTGTTATAGCGTAGTGGTCATTGTCAGTTTGGAGTGGTGTAGTGCACAATGAAGAGCAAGTTTGAAGTGAGATAGACCTTGCATCTAGTCAGAGTTGTTTGCTATCATCAGAACTACTTGAGGACTTAAATTTCTTAAATGTTACTTTCTTCATCCTAAATGTGGATGATGGTAAATAAGCATAGTTAACTATCTGCATTTCATTCTATCGTTCAATAGAATGTGCACCTGTTTGGTACATAATAATAATTCAGTGAATATTAAACATTGTTTTATTCATGATGTTTACGCTCAACATGTTCTTTGTAGTGAAACACTATAAAGAAAGATTTTTATGTTGACTTCACTACTGGGCACCAATGCCCAATACTCCTCACCTTTGTAGCATGAGGGGTGTACAGCTGGGTTGAGACTCTGAACACTCTGTAAGAGAGCAACATCAGCTGTAGATTTTAAATAAATTCAAAATAATCCTATTTGAGGCACGTAAGCTAAGGTTCTATCTAAAACACAGAGCCTTTAAGTACCAATATTAGCTTCTTCCTTTGGAAAGTGAAAGCTGACTAGTAAAGAATTCAAAGTAGCTTTAAGTGAGGTGAAATGACAGGCTTAGTAGAGCAGGATTCTTAAGTGATTCTACCTTGAGACTCGAAACAGTGGTTCTCAATCCCGGCTGTGCATCAAGATCTCCCAAATAAATTTAAAATCATCAATATGCGAGCCCCATCTGCAGATTCAGATGCTCCAGGATATATTAGCATGTTTCACAAGTTCCACAGGTAAGCTTGAAATACATATAGCCTGTGTTGAGGATCGCGAGTTTCAAAATGTCATGTGTTAAAAGCTATATTTTCTAACTTTCTTTTTTCTCCCCCCTTTTGTGCTAATTTCTTTACCAGTATCACAGTTTGATGTTATACAAATTCTAATCCAATCTCTGAAAATCATGGAGATTTTGTAAAGAATTATCATTTGTTTTCAATATCTTGCCATATTCTTTTCTTTTAAATAGGTGGGACGTTTACATTAATATAATATTGTTATGAATTTTAAAGCTCTCTATAAAGTCATATGAGTAGAAACTTCCATATAAAATCATATGCAACAATTCCCTGATATGAATTCAGAGTTTTCTTTGTGTTCAGTTTGGGATGCATCATGATACTTTTAATGTTCTCAAGTTGATGGTCTGTGATACAACTTAATCTTGTGACCTTGGATTTCACTTTGAAGGGTCTTGGGCTGCAGGAGTTAATGGTTTTGACTTGTTTCCACGGTGAAAGGGCATGATCGAGGGGATCCTTCTATTTGATAACCAAATAGAAGGATCAGCTTTTGTTTTAATGACTCCACCCAACTCCCAGAAAGGTATTCTTGCTCTTTCCTGTACTCTGTGGAAAATTAGTGATCCAACAAGGGTTCAGAGCCTTTTGCTGACTGGGGAGCTCAACACAATTTTCATTAAAGATTGAATTTTCCTTCCTCCCATTGACTTGCTGTCTGTACATAATTTCATCTCCAGAAGGAAGAAAAACAGGAAAAGCATTGAAGGTTTGAAGTACGGAGTTTATGAAGCAGAAAGACAATAATTGCAGAAAGTTAAATATGTTCCTGCAGATAGCAGTTAGTCTATCACACTTTTTAGTGTATAAACCTAATATTATTTTCATCAAACTTCATTCTATATTCCTCTAGCTTCTTTTAAAGCTTATAGGTCCCCCTTCATTTGAAGCAAATCTAATACTTGAAAATTCAGACTTAAACCTAGCTAAGGTTCTATTATTAGTTTTAAACACAAAAAGGCCCCCATAAGATTCTGTTAAGCACCCCACTTATACACATACTTCATAAAAATTATTACTGTACCTAACTTCATTGAAGCAGCTCAAATGTGTGAAGTAAAGTACTGCTTACTAATATCATACAGTAATTCACTTATAACTTAATAAATTAACAAGTTTTCATTAAATGCTTATTAGAAGATAAGATCATGTATGCCACTGAGTATATAAATGAAGTTTGATGTGTTTCTTAGGTTGAGAATTATTCTATTTTGAGAACAGAAAACAAGTCCCAAGGAAGTATTAGTTCCCCCTCCTCCTTTCCCAGTGACAGTACAGTCTTAAGACAAGAATTGTATGGTAGAACCAGTCTCCACCATTGAAGATCAAAAAGGGGATGATCCATCCTAAGATGAAAATAAGTCTTAAACTGGAGACTGACAGAAGAAATGAGTGGTTTGCCTATGTGCACACACTTGGGCTCACATGTATGCTAAACAGAGAGGTGGTGGTGATTCAGGTATTGAAATCCAAAATTCTGAAAGTGAATTCCGTATTCACCAGCATGAGGCAATGGAAAGAACAAGGTTATTAAAGCCAAAGCAATATCAGGATAACTACTGTCACTGAAATTGGTCAAGTATATTCCACTGGGTGAAATAGGAATAGTTTCAGTTTTCTCATCTTTAAGTGCAGTTAATAAACCTGCCACAGACAGTTGTAAAGATTCAAAAGATAACCATACAGCAGATTCACTATGTTTGCTTCTTTCTTTCCCAAATTACTTAGAGCAATATTGTATGCACTGTAGTACATGACAGACTTGCCACAAATTTAGATAATGCCTTGGTAACTGCTGAACTCTGAAGCAGTTTAATTCTTCCTCTCCTCCCTCTCCCCTCCTCCTCCTTTTCCTTCTAACAAAGACATATTGGAAAATGTGCTCCACATTTTTACTGAAATATTTTATTAACCATTCCCCAAATGTAGAAATGGACTTTCTGTATATGTTTAAATTCTGTCAAATTCTTCCTTCTCATCTTGCAAACAAACAAATTATGTTTAGATTTGCTGTTGCCCCCGCAGCAATTCAAATCACCATGAATTGAGCAGACTCCTAGCGGGTGGATTTTAATGATTTATTTATGTATGCATATAATCCCTCTGTCAAATGCAGACCACATACTTGTCTACCTGAGCTGAATTTTATTGATATGTTTTTTTTTTTCCTCGCTTCTAACTCTACTACTCAGATTTTGATTCCTGACAATGCATTAGTGTCAAATGGCACCATTAGTGCTGTTAGGGGTTCAGTTTTGTTGAAATATTCAATACCTGCTGTGTCTATCCTCCAGGAAAGAGAACAATCCAATCTTCTTCAATGGTTGTGACTTCCTCAAAGTATAGTTTTTAATTTGAGACACTTTGGGGTTGCAAAGGTGATAACAGAATTTTTAGGTTCTGTAGGATTTAGAAAGCAGGGCAAAATTAATGTCCCTTTTTAATATTTAAAACTGTGAGGATCACTTTGAAGAATAAGTTTCCCAACATTATGTATATTCTCAAAGCCCATTTAAATTACTTCAACAGCTGCAATAATAAAATGACACTGGAAAGTACCAACATGAAATACATGAGGCAAAGTAAAAGGGCAAAGTAATGAGATCAATCATGCCAAGAGGATAATGAAAGACAGAGCTTCCCAGCCTACTCAGGGAAAAAGACACGGGAGAAGATATTTATAGCACAATGCAAGAAATGTTGATAGAATTCTGCACAAGGTGCTATGGGAAAATGGAAAGAGGAAACTTTCATTGTGCTAGAATTGGAAGGGGGATCAGAAGAAAAGGCTTTATTTAAATCTGTGTTGCCTTCAGAACAACAAATTTCCCAGTGGATTGCAAAAGCATTTGGACTGCCCTTTTTAACATATGGCATAAGACCCTGACCTTCAGCCATCTTAAACCAGTGTTGTAAGGAAATACTAAACAGTGTGTTTCTCCATTTCCTTGACATAGCTCATTAGTCATGCCACATACGTAGAAATGGATGGTGTGTGCATGTTACAAATCTGTGAAATTCCAAAAAGGTGGGTGGGCCATGGCAGCTGAATATCTGGAAGAAGATGTGGCAAGTATCTGAACTCTTCCCCAGGACTGGATGGAGAATGAGAAAAGGCTCAGAAATATCAAGCACAATTTATCCTAAGGGTGAAATTCCTCTTCTTGGCAGCTTTGCCAGGATAAGTGCTGAGTGGAGAGAAAAAATAATGCCATAGGAATTCCTATCCAAATCAGGCTGCAGACTGGCTCTTCAAAGAG
This sequence comes from Sciurus carolinensis, assembly GCF_902686445.1. Classification (NCBI taxonomy): domain Eukaryota; kingdom Metazoa; phylum Chordata; class Mammalia; order Rodentia; family Sciuridae; genus Sciurus; species Sciurus carolinensis. The sequence continues at coordinate 38,197,030 of NC_062223.1, forward strand.
AGTCTAGATATATGCATCAGCACAGAAATAAAAAAAAAAAAAAAAGAAAGCTTTATGGCTTAAAAGATACAAGTCCTTTAAATCTAACAGTCCAAGAATTCAGCTTAAAAATATGTGGGTAGTTCTTTCTTGCTCCTCATTTTTTACTATATTTTATAAGGCAACTAAAATGAGTGAGTTAGAAGTATGAGCACTGAAAAATTTAATTTTCACCAAGTTAAATTAAAAATCATGATTTTTGAATTGAGGGTAGTTTTCTAAAATTGGGGATATTGAAGTAAAAAAAAAAAAACACCAATTATAAATAATTTTAAGACTTTGACCATCGATGTCCTTCTAGAAAATAACTGCTTTTTCCTGTTTCTTTACCCTGGAGATAGTGCTCCCTCCTGGAAAAGAAAGAACAGGGTATTTGGAGGCACACAGTGCCCTCTGGTTCCAAATACTGGCTCTTTCACTTACTGAGTTGGTAGTTAACATTTGTTGAGAGTTTACCATGTGCCAAGGACAGTTTAAGTCCTTTACACATAGGTGTTAGAAACAGACCAAGCTAGTATAATGCAGACATCCAAAGTGCAATAGGCTCAGCAAGATATAGAATTTCCTTCTCACAACGCAGAGTTGGGTGGACTGGTCAGTCAGGTATAGGGGCAAGGGTGCAGATGTACTTCTCCAGGTGCTCCTCCAAGGATCCAGCTTCCTTTATGTTGTTGTTTCCCATTGTGTCTGATTTGACCTTCACTGTGTATTGTTGACACTCCAAAACCATGCCCCACGTCAGACCATAGGATGAGAAGCTTCATTTAAAGACTCTGACCTAGGAAGAGTTCACATCATTTGTGTTCACATTCTGTTGCCTGAAATTTAGTCATATGGATAGTCTTCCCTACAGGGCAGGAGGAGTATCTAGTTTCTGCTCGTTGCCATGGCCTCTGCTAAAGTGTAGGTCATGTAATCATGTGGCATGATTGCTAGGACTTCCGGTCCTATGGGATACTACTTGAATGGTGACCCCCAAAGCTGAACAACAGAGCAGCCTGCTTGGGGTTCCCTACCAAAAGGAAGTAGTGGAGAATGGATATAGGGAAATATTATGACTCTCAACATATTAATTTATTTAATTCTCAAGAAAACTATCGATTTGTCCTCATTCCTATGGACTATTCAGTCAAACTTGTGAAAAATCACTGAAACTTGACCAATCACAGCAGGAAATTTAGGTCACCTGATAGTAACTTGTGTGCTGAATTACCACTCCATTTCCCCTCCTACTCTGTTCCTCATATTATAATTATTTCTACAGGAACGAAAGCTGGTCGATACATCAGTGTTAAGATCCTACTGCGTTCAGGGAGCTATGTAGTATCTTGATTGTTTTGTTTGTTTGCTCCAGCCAGGGAGTGGGTGGCCTGATCCATGGAGTACATGCTGGAGATTCCTGGCCCCAAAGGCCCTTTCTTCAGCTTCATCTCTGCCTGGTATTTTTGTTTCTAGTGCTCTGTGCTGCTGCTCTGTTTTGGGGTATGTTTCTCATAATTGAATCTGACTGCTTATATTGCAACACTCCCAGATTTCATAACTTCTGAAACTCAGTTTTATCTCCCAGATTTGTAATCTTGCTGACTGTTGATGAGAGGTGAAAGTGGTTTCTATCATCCTCAGGTAAAGTCACATATTTTGCTGCCCCACTGAGAAACGGCCTAAGCTGCCTTTCCCTCCTCATCAAAAAAAAAAAAAAAAGAAAAAGAAAAAATGTATCAACCCCAACAAAGGGTCTTCCCTTCTGATACAGCATGATCCTAATCTCAATGGTGTTTGACTATTTTATCAAAAACAAACCAAAATCTTAGTAAAATTTAATTTTTTCTTCTTATTTACCTTTAGCATTTAGTGATCCCTTTTTTCTTTTCAAATTTGTTATGTGTTTTAAAATGATAGTACATGTTGTTTTCTTTATGTATTTTGTTAATAGTTTTGTGTATGGCATACATTTTGCATTTTTTGTAGACTTTTCTGTTTTGGGAACAAGGTACAACAAATTTTTAAAAATAAAATATATGAGTAAGCATAAGGCCCTGGGTTCAATCCCCAGCATGCAAAAAAAATATCTATATGTGTAATATATATATATATATATATATATATATATATATATATTTATATATATAATATAAATGTATAATATATATATAATATAAATATATATGTGTTTTATATACATATATGTAGAAGAGGGAAGATAAAAGTCAAAATTTGCTTATTACTTGGTTATTCTATTCCTGTGCATTATTTTCAGTTCATAATTTGTTTACTCCAATGATCATCTCTGATACTGTTCCCTGTGCTCTCTCAGGAAAGATCCCTGGACAGCTTTTATTACTGTAGATCATTTGCCTTCATGGAGAACAGGATACTTTTACAGGAGGGTTATGTGAACAGAGTGCAGACTGAGAGGCAGTCACTTTCCTAAAATCTGACTCTGATACTCCACTGGTAGGCTAAGAGACCTTGTGCAAGTCAGTGCTCTTTCTTTGTTATCTTATTTGCAAACTCGGGATAGCAATTGGATTCAATTTTAAGAGGTGTTATGAGGATGACAGAGATTAATTGATTTTTTTGCCTGGCACATGGTAAGCATTGTGTACAGCTTAGCTATTCATCATTTTTTTCATCATCTTCTTATGGTCTTAATGATAAGTCTGTTATTCCTTATGATGATGAATTGGTTTCTAGATGTATTGATTTATTGACATAAAGAAGCTCAGTTATAGCAAGCAAACTGTTCTTTTGCTTCATCCACTTTGATCTGATCTAGATGTGGTATAAAGAAATAAAGAGTAGTTTGAAGATTCCAGAGTCCAAAGTTGTTGTTTTGTTTTGTTTCAATAGATGAGAAGCTAAAAAAATCTTAGGGTAGAATGAAGACTTTACTGAGATTTTTTGCCATTTTCCATATGGTATATATCATACTGGTCATGAAAATTGATTCTGTATAGTAACTTTCTTCAAGAACCTGTCATGATATAAAAGAATATGATAATTGCTTCTAGAGATCTTAAATTCCAGTTGATGCAAAAGACTAATACCTACGAAATAAAGTGTACATATTATCATGATATGCACACATATAGCACTGCAATTAGATAGTTCAAATATTTACTACTCTCCAGAAATACATTGGGAAATCTGAGAACTGATAAGAGTTAGAGGAATTGGAGAGTCTAGACAGAAATTGCTTCTCAGGTAGAATTTTTACTTCCCAAACTTGAAGCTGTGGCTGACATGAGTTCATACCAGCATCTGAACCTTTATATTGGATCCAAATCCAAGTTTGAGGACCAGAGTAGAACATCAGAACAAAAGTTTTCTCCTATTCATTTGTACATGGAATGAAAAATTTAGATAATGCAAGCAGGATGCAAATAAAGCATCCTGTTTAATTTTGTAGTTTTAAGAGATAGGCACATCATTGTAATATTTAACAATGCAGAGAGCTCCTTTGTAATTCTAGAATTTTGTGGGACTAATTATATTATAGAACCATGTTCTCTGTGGATGTTCCACCCTGAGCCTTCAGTGATAGTTATCTCCAGGGCTTTTAAAAAGCAAGGAAATTTATTTCTACATAGAACAAGAAGTCCAGTGGGAGAGTACTTCTGGTTTATCTCACTATGTAGTTTATCTCACTACATCAACAGCAGCATCCAGATTGTCTTCCCGTCATTTTGTCTCCCTGTTCTTCATTTGCCACCTTTGTCTTTAGGCAAACTAACCCTGTGGTCCCAAAAAGTTATAATAATTATAGATGTCAAATTCAGACATAGTCCAAGTAAAAAGGACCTATCTCTTCCTTATGTCTTAATTTTATTTTACTTGATTTTTTAAAAATACTCTACCACTGAGCTCCACCTCCACTCCCTTTTATCTTATTTTATTATTCATTCATTCATTCATTCATTCATTCATTCATTTGAGGTAGTTCTGCTAAGTTGCCCAGACTGGTTTCAAACTTGCATTCCCTTGCCTCATACTCTCAAGTAGCTGGGATTACAGGTGTGCACTATGGCACCTGACTGCTTCTTCAAGTCTTTAAGGGAAATTTTCTCAGAAATCCCCACAAAATCATCTTCAGGTTTTCTTGGTTAGAAATTTATGTCCAAAACAAATCACCAGAAAAGGAAATGTAAAAACCATAATTATCTCAGATGAGTCAGGACCTACCGTTTGGGGTTTTCCTTAGATGCTTCTCCGAAACCATGACTGCAGGGAGGAGAATAGATGCCTCAATACAACTGGGATTTGCTCAGGAGTCAAAAAGTATGGGGATTGGGATGCATATTTTTAAGTATCAATAGTGTCTATTATACTTGACATGAAACAAATTCTCATAAGTTTTTATGTCTTTATACTTGACATGTAGTAAATATGAGTATGCTCTTATTTTTATGGAGAGGAAAAAAGGAAGGAAGGAAGGAAGGAGGGAAGTGAGGATGGAAGGAAAAGAGAGAATGGAAATTCTTACTTAATGTGTATTTAGTCTTTTCTACTCAGCCAATCGAACTTAATTTTCTTCTGTCAATTCCAGATAGAACACAGTCAACATATCATTGGGCCAAGAATTAGAATCATATTGTCAGAAACTGATTAGAAGTGGGTGCCCACTGCTTCTTTCTTGGCAAGGAGTCAACTTATTGCAGTAATGTATTAAATAACCCTTCAAAATACAAGAGCCAAAAGCAATGTCCTTTGGAACTAACACTCTTAAAACAGTAACTAAATTAATGGAAAGTGCCTGCGCTAATGAAATAAAACATCAAGATTTTGGCAGGAGGTGATTGGCAGAAACACTCCATGCCTTGATACATCTGTCTCCTGAAGACATAAATGGATTTCTCCTTGTAAAAGAGAATGAATAACTGTGACTGAAGCTAAAGCACTAGACTAAAGAAAATAACTTCCTACCTTCTGCCAGGATACCTAGGAGCACATTGCTTAGCCTGATATCTTTGTGCCCTTTTTCTAAATTAAGATCCTGGCTATGAAGCTTAGAAAGACTGTACATCTACAACTGTGAGTGCTATGACATAAGAAGTAAAAGCAGATATGATAAATGGGTATGGCCTCTTCCTGAATTTGCAAGGATTTGGGGGATGTGGTTGTGCAGTTAATGAATGGGTTGATTTATGAAGTTCGTCATTCATTCATTCAGCAACATTTTTATTCTTTCATCCATTTAAGTGATTTCTTAAGAGGCTGCTCTTTTCCAGGCATGGTTATATGATAGGCTGTTGGAGGTGGGGGGAGGCCAAGGTCCTGGTTTTGAGTCATGTGCAGGTCAGTGAAGGAGGTAAGGGGAGCTTTGTTATTCTGCCAAGATCTCCCATCTACACACTCTCTTCCTAGCACTCCCATAACTCTGCAGGTCTGTTATCATAATCTCTGAATATGGAAACTTGGAAACTATGCAGCCTGTTAAATGTGACTCTAGTGGTTGATGGGGTTCCTGGTTTTTGAGGTCAGGATTATGCTATTCCAAAACTGGAATATTTACACAATGAAGGAAATTGTTCTTTACCTTAAACACTGATTTACCCACAACTACAAATGTCATACATCTCAGGGTGGAATTCAGTTGGTGTTAGTAGTAGAAATATATATTCAGAAATATTTGAATTGTGTTTAAGGCATGCATAAGTAGACACTGAGGGAAAGCCTTTGCAACTTTTCTAGAAGTAAAAGAAAAAAAATGAATTTGATACATTTATGGTATATTAAATTTATCTTCTGCAAAATATTTGAACTTCCCCTTAAGATTTAGCTATCTCCCATGTAAATGAGATTGTCAGAGAACATTGGTATAAATGAGGTTTTGCCCAAATAGTTCATATTTGAGCAGCAAGTAATTTTTTTAAGTGTTTCCCCTGAATAAGCACAGTGACATGTGTAGGGTAGAGTGTACTCTTTCCACTATTTGAGTGAAGAGACTGAGGTTGAGAGAGGCCCAAAGTCACAGAGTCTCAGAGAGGTGCATTGAACTTTTTTCTACTATGTCTAGACATTATTTGGGTTAGCTATTTTGGGGGCTGAATGAATTACTCTGCATTATCATTTTATTTTAAAATATCTTTCTCAGAAATTGTGTGAATATTATATAATTCAAGTGATTTTATGGTATGATACTCTCTTTGGAAAAGAAAGACTTGTATAACCAAATCTAAAAGTGACATGGCAATAAAAATTTCAAACATTGATCTGTGATTTTATTTTTAATTACCCTTGACAATATGAAATATAGGCCATCTGCAAAGAAATTTGTAAATGATGAACAAATGTTTAAAACCCGTCTGCTCAGCCTTTCCATTCTGCTCCCTGTCCAATCCATGCATTGCCATGCTTAATTCAGAACCCCCGTGCCTTTGATATGTCTTCAATATCTTCCACAAAAGTCTACTTTCAAATATTTATATTTTATCTAAAGTGTAAATGACTAACATAATTGCATTTTATTAGTCTGGCCAACTTTTCCGTAAAAGTTGTGATTAAGATTTTCCTTTGACAAATCTTGTCATTTGGGGCTTTGTTGACATTGCCACTTTTGGCTGGAAACACATCCAATGCCCAAGTATCATTCTAAAAGGATGGGAAAGTTCAGAAAGATTTGGTACTTGAATTAGGGTAGCTGATAGATGCTCTTTGCATTATCTACTTTAAAGATAAGATCCAAAAATGGAATTCTTCCTGCAGTTTAATAATCTGATTTCAAGATTATTATCGGAGGAAAAGAGCATGATATTTTACTATGAAAAGTTATACAGTGGGAATAAACTCTTTCTAATGTAGTGGGTACCTCAAAGTAATAACATAGTATGATATGCACTTACAGGTATTAACTCATCAAATTTTTAAAACAATAACAATGAGAGGCCTCATTGTTATCCCACTTTGTCCTTAAAAAGTGAGACATAAGGGTTCAGGGTGTAACTCAGTGATAGGGCACCTGCCTGGCATACATGAGTCCCTGCGTTCAATCCAAAGCACTGCCAACGACAAACAAGAAACAAACAAACAAAAACCCAGACAAAGAGGTAAAATGACTCACAGGAGATCCTGCTGGTTATTTATGTCAGATCCAAGAATTAGTCCCAAAGCAATGAGTCCCAAAGCTTTTAATGTCTTGCTTTCACATATCTTATTATCTCTATTACAATTATGCTTTGGGGCTATTGTGCATCTTGAGGGTTAAGATTAATAATACAAATAACAATGTACTTTCTTCACTTCTCTAACAAAGAAAGGTATTCACCTTAGTTCTTTGCAGAGACATAAACACATGCAGCAGTAGAAGTCATCTATATTGTTTATCTCATTTAATCACCACAAATATTTTTGAGGTAGTTACTGTTATTTTCATTTTATGGATAACAGGCTAATTGAAATTGAGTAATAAGCTTTAGGTCCCTCAGCTATGAAGTATCAGACCTGTATCTCAAAATAAAATGTGTCTGCTTCTGCACCAGCTCAGTAGGCCACCTGTGGCTTTGCTTGGTATTTAGCTCAACCACCAAGTAAACAAACAAATATGGGATCTTGAGAGTGACAGGGGATATTCTCTTTGTAAATAATGCCATTATGGATTCCGGAGACTGAAACTTCCACAACTCAACATTTTCTTGTCCGGGAGTAGCCTTAGGTATTTGGACAAAGGAGAAGTGTAGTTAGATCCTCTTTGAATGCTAACTACAGAAACAGGCAGAGAATACTTTGGCAGCCACCACGCACACATTAAGGAATCACCACAATCCTTATAAACACCAGGTGGAGTGATCATTTGAGGATTCAGTGAAATTCTCATCCAAAGTTCTTTTATTTCCTCTGCATGGATATCTCTAAAATTTCACCCAGACTCATGAATGTGCCTGTACAAGCACTTCATTTGTCCTAGGGAGAGACTGAGCTTTTGGGAAGATGACCCTCACAATCTCCTATTTCTCAAAAAGAAAGTACTGATGTTTTGTAAAGTGATATGCCTATATAAAAGTGATTTTATAAAGTAATTAGGTGAATAAAACATAAAACATGCCATATATTTTAGTATATGGATTACATAGGGCTTTTGATTGTTTTACTTTCATATTATATTTTCTCTATTGAACTATATAGGAATTTTCCATTTTCTGGATTAAAGGTCAGAGGAACAAGTAAATTCCATCTTAGGACCACCTTTATGAGCTGAGCCATTTTATCCTTGCCATCCTGTGGGTTTCAAATCATCTCTGTTCCTCACAAAAACCCTGAATAAAGGAAAAATGTAGTAAATATTTTCAGAAAGGACTTTTTATTTTTGCCTTCTTTTGGAAACCTAAATCAATACTTGACCTTTTCACATTCTGTCAAGATAAAATGGAGTCTGTTGGTGCTGACTTAGAACTATAAAGTATCTGTTAAAATCCATTTGTCTTGAGAGCTCTGTGTTCCTTTGGGAGATCTATGTGTGTGATAGGTGCAAGTATATATGTGTGTGTGTGTGTGTGTGTGTGTGTTACATGTGTGTGATATGGATATATGTATGCATGTGTTAAGTGTGTGTTAGGTGGATGTATGCATATGCCTGTATGTGTGTATTAAGAGTGTGCATAGGTGGATACAGGTATGCATATGTATACATATAGATGTTAAGTGTGTGTGAGGTCTAGACATATGTATGTGTATAATGTGTGTTAAGTGTGTGTTAGGTAGATGCATACATATGTGTATGTATTAAAAGTGTGTGTTATGGACACATGTATGTATACATAGGTATGTGTGTTAGGGATATGTACACATGTGTATGTGTGTTGTGTGGGATGGGAATGAGTGTATGTGTGTATGTGTGTTAAGTGTGTGTGTAAGCATGTACAACACTTTTTTTTTTTCTTTTTTGGTGATGTTGGGTATTGAACCCAGGGCCTTGTGTATGCTAGGCAAGCACTCAACCAGCTGAGCTATATCCCCAGCCCCTGTACAACACTTCTTGAGGTGACCAAACCATTCCTGGTCAGCAACATTAGTACCATCACTACATGTTGCTTTATACAAAGCCTTTGCCTGTGTCATGTCCACACAGAGTGTACACATACAGGGAGATAAGTACATAGGCTGTACATACAAGTTCATGAAAGCTCAAAGAAGCTAGGTCAAGGTGGCTGAGAGAAGCAGGATCCAAAGACAAGTGTCCTTCCTAACACTGAAATCCTAGGAGTACCTAGAGGACAGGGGACAGAGAAACCTGTGGTCTTTGTGTGTCATAACACAAACACTGCAGTGAAAAGAGCGGAAAGTGACTTGCTTGCCAATGCGTCCGAAGGGCTGAATTTTGTGAAAGGCATGATGTAAGCTATTTTAAATTAAACCTATTGGAGCCAAGGAGTTTCTTTGGTGTGATCACAAGAAAGAAGACACTTTGATGCAAAATAAGAAGGTGAAGGTGCTGTTTCTCTGTTTGTTTCTTATCTCAGGTGTGCAGGCCCCTTGACCTCTGAATTGAACTGCTCTACAAATGGAATTGCTTTTCAGTTATTTTTACTTACTTTGAGCAAACGTTTGGGGCCTGGGGCTGGGGGGAAGGGTCAGAGAATGTGGAGTTTTGGAAATATCTCTGTAGGTTTGAGTCTAAATGTGACTGATGTGGTGGATTGGGTGCACTTGGAACGTTTATGGACTCAGTTATTATCAGAGAAGAGTTGGGGTGAATTTTGCCTCACCCACTGAATAATTAAGTGACATCACATAATTTCTTACTTATCCTGATATTTAATTACCTCCTTTTTATAGGAACCAGAATAATACTTATCTCATAGTATTATAACTCATAATCTTTTTTTTTTTTTTTGTACCAAGGATTGAACTCAGGGGAACTCAACTACTCAGCCACATCCCTACCCTATTTTTTGCATTTTATTTAAAGAGAGGGTTTCACTGTGTTGCTTAGTGCCTTGCTTTTGCTGAGGCTGGCTTTGAACTCAAGATCCTCCTGCCTCAGCCTCCTGAGCTCCTGGGATTACAGATGTGGGCCACTATGTTCATAATCTTATATGAAAAGTAATTTATTTAAAACTGAAAAGATGCAACCATTAAAAACTAACCACCAAAATAAGGGTTCTTTACAATTTGTAAGAGATTATGCAGTTCTCAGTGACCTTTCTGACTGTTTAAGAGGAGCTGGGTTTGTTTTTGTACTTCATACTCACAAAATGACTTAGTCTTACCAAATGCATCATTAGTATTTGTAGCATCCCCTGGGAGTAGAAGAATCTTTGTGGATTTGAAACTACCTAAACATGAAAAGAAAAGTCTATTTCATTTTTAAATTTTTAATTAAAACATCAGCTCAGGAACTAAATGAAGACATGCAGGCCCTGTTCCCTTCTGAGGTGAGAAAAAAGTCTTTCATCACAAGCTGACAGTAAGATCACAGTGGTTCTGGTTTTCAGTCCAAATAAAGGGTTAACTAGTTACAGAAATCTGCAAAATTAGAAGACTTTGAACCATTCTGCATTAAATTGGGAAGAGGTGAATGCCTTATGAGGAGAAAAGACAATATGATATTAGCTGTGCTACTTTATTTAATTAACTCCTTCTGATTTTTAAATTTCAAAACAAGTGTCTCTTTTCATAAGTGGGTCTTTGAGGGGAAAAAAAGAGATTCATGAAGCTTTTTTATCGATCAGAGCATTTAGATTCATGTATTTAGAGATATGAGATTACTTTTATCTAGTTTTCTAAATGCAGTTTCCAAGACAAGGACTGTGTGTGTGTGTGTGTGTGTGTGTGTACGCACAAACATATTTCATAAACGATTATATAAATCTCACATATATTTATTTGTTAAACATAGAAACCATACTATTTTCTTTCACTCAAATCCAACAACTGTTTAGCTCACTCTCTTTGTGTAGTGTAATTTAGTAGTCACCTGTTTTTTGCTTTTGAATGAGATGTGAATTCAGTGTATTTTGTAATTTGATGTATTATAACTGGGTAAATGAGAGTAATTTAACACTAATCACCAGATTGTAATCGACTGTTTACTTTGAGCCTGATACTCCTGGATTTATAGGATGAAAAGGGGGGAAAAAAAAAACAGTCTCCACCTTTGTGATGATCTTAAGCAATGGTTCTTAACTGGGGGTAACTTTCCCTCACCTCTCAAGGAACAGTATCTAGAGACATACTTGGTTTCACAATCAAAGAAGAGTTGCTACCTTGTCCAGTAATTAGAGACTAAGAACACTACTAAGCATCTCACAGCACACAAGACAATCCTGGAAAAGATAAAATTATTACATAGTCCGAAAGTTAAGAGTGTCAAGTTTGAAAACCTAATCTATAGAGTGATAAAAAAATAATGCATCGCGATAAGTGGTATTCTAGGGGTGTGGCTGATGTGCTGGGGAATCTTAAAGAAGAAAGGTGCTGAAAAAACCTTCATGGATGAAGTGCATCAGCACTTGACCCAGAGCAGTGAACCTGCTTGAGCCAGGAAGGGGTGAGAAAGGCAAAGGGGCATTCTGGGTAGAGATGCAAAGACAGGAAGGCACAGAAAACTAAGTGTACCCCAAGGCTTTTACCATGTGTACTTACCATGGAGGTAGCATGGACTCATGGTTACTTACAAATCAAGTTAACATAACTCTATGTGGAGGGTTTTTTTAATGTGAATTTTATTTTACACATGTAAAACCTCCTGAGAGAAGAGACATAAGATCATTTTATACTAGAAGAAGGAAGCTTTCCAGGCTCCCTGGCTTCAGTTGCCCTACAGTAAAATCATTATATCTGCTGATTGACTTAATGCTCCCAAGTTTTCTGGGCTGCAACTAAGGGAAAAGGCTTTGAACAAACAGAGCCATGGAGAAGAAAACATGATCCCTATATTTAGAGCCAGATAGAGAATAACAATGACCTTCAAGAGCTTTGCTGATAGGGGGAAAAAGACAAACAAAAGCAAAATAGCACGTCAGCTCTTCCTTAGTCCTGAGGACGCTGTGCTGTGGTCCAGCAGCATGGACTCTGGAAAACCCATCTCAAGAAATACTTCTTTTGATTTTTGATAAGTCATAGAATCTCTTTTTGCTTCTACTTTCCTCTTCATTAAATGGGTCTAATGATCTCTCTATCATGTCATTCCTTTGAAAATTAAATATTACGATTTTTAACCTGGTATGCAGCAGGTGCTAAATATTAGTACATTTAGTTTTCCCCATTGAGGTCTGAAAGCCTGGGGATTTGTTTAAAGACACAAAACAGTCAGCTTGTGTTTTGGCGACACTATAGGCAGGATTCCTATAGCCTTCCTGGTTGGCAGAGAAGACAGGGCAAAAGATAACTGTTCAATAGGAACATGCTAAGCGCTGTGGGCAGATAATGAGGTTGTTTAAGAACCATTCAATTAACAAAATGAAGCAAGTGTGGCACACTCAGTGGGTGCTCTGAAGATGGCTTTTGAAATGTTGATGCCGACGGCAGACATAATTTTAAAAGATCCATATTTAAATTAGTAAAGAAATGAGAACAGGAAGGAGTTATGGGATCAGGGTGGCTAAGGTGGAAAGTAAGCAACATTAGACTGAGGAATAATTCAGTCTCTTGAGTGATTAAAAGACAACCATAAACTTTACCTAGGAAAACAGCCTCTCTTAATCTTCACTGACTGGTGGGTATTTTATCTCTTTACTGTCTGAGTACATTCAGATTCCTGATAAGTCATGGTAGAAAGGACAAACAAATTATTGTCTGCTTTCTTTGAACACAAATATTGGAGGAATATAAATGGATGTCTCAGATGTATCCAATGTAAATAAATGTCTCCCCTTTATTTCTGATTTTTTTAGTTTAAATTGTGTTTGTAGTAAATTTTATCATGATGAAAATACTTGCTTCTATAATTTTAAAAGGATGATATTTTTACTTACAACCCCTAATTTGAAAACTAGTGTGAAAGTTCAAACCAGAATTATTAAAAATAAAATAAAACCAGAAGACATGTCTTTGTTCCTTTTAGTATTTTTTCCTCTGGTACAAATATTGGGGATGGGGGAGCCCACACGCTTCTGCTCCTATTTCTCCTACTAAAAGATGAGAAGACTTGCATCACAGCTGAGTTAGGAGGATGAATCTGTCATGCATGTCACCCCATCATGTAACACGGGGGTGGGTGAGCGCTGGGGGGTTTCTTGTCTCAAACACCCAAAGAATCAGATGATGGAGGGTGGGAATTCAGTAGCAGATTGAAGGGAAGGAAGCAAGGAAAGCATGGGAGGGGTTCCAGAGAGGGAATCCTCAGTGGTTCTCTGTCTAGGGGTTTTTATACTGTTTTGATGAGGAACCAACCTTCATTGGAGAGTCTTGCTCTTTCTCTGACTCAATTGAAGGTGTATACGACCTTAACTTCTTATTCCCATAATGAGATAGTTTAATGTGTTTGTTAACCTGAGTTTGTCCTGTACTTGCTCCTTAAAACAAAAGACTTGCTTGGGTTCAAAACAATTCTTAGAGGTTGACTAACCTTAGAGTAGTCAAGGAAGCTTGGGGAAACAACAGATTGTGTGGGTATCTAACTAAGGGTGAGTGGGGTCTTCCAGTTAGGCAGACACAGAGGGGGAAAAAAAAAAGAAGAAGAAGAAGAAAAGAAAGAAAACAAACTTTAATAGAGTTTTAATAGGGGGTGGTGGGATCCCATTCTCCGAGGTTCCCATTTCTATCTGCCTATAAATAATCTATCTCCTGCATCAATAGAAGTATCTAAACAAAATGCCACAGTCTTTAATCAATACCAAGAGTAAGTACTAAATCGAAACTCTATTGAGTTAGCCAAAAACATAATAATGAGTATTTGGATATCTGGAAAAAGCATGAACCAATTTTATTCATTATTTTTTTTCTTTTTTCCCCTGACAATTGGAATAAAGTGAGGAACTTAAAAAATCTATAACCTGTACATAAGAATAACGTAAATTAGAAGTTTAAAAATACCTGAATTAGATTTATAATAGTGGCATAATAATAAATATAGTTAAAATAATAACAATAAAATATGCCTATATTGAACACTAACCCAAAACAAGTGCTACTTTCAGTATTTTATTTAATACTAGAACAACCTTATGAAAGAGATATTTTCGTGATCCACATTCTACAAGTAAAGAAAATAATCCTTAGAATAGATTAATAATGTGATTGGATTCTTGGTGCCAGGGATGGTGGTAAAATCAATTTGATTGTTCCACAAACCTGCTATTTCTTTAAATGAAATAGATTGAAATGGGGTAGAGTAGAACGGAAAACTATTAAAGTGAATAGTGTGTTGTAAAGTTTGATTGATGAAACTTTTCTTATAGTTTTTAGGATGTAGGAGAGAGAGAAAGAGTAGGTGGGGGAATGTGAGCTGTGTTGTACTTGTAAGATGGATTTCTTATGACAAATAGGACACAAAATTTTGTTCCAGAAATTTTGGAGCAACTACACTAGAGAAGATTGTGGCCCACACTGCCCCAATATTGTTATTATATAATCTAAATAAAATAAATGCAAATTCTTATTTTCCATGTTTTTGACTCCGAATATTTAAAGACCAGAAAGAATGAATCTTTGGTCACCATTTCAGCCAGTGCCCTTGAGCTACTATCAAGAAACAGAGGACCGAATGGAGTAGTATTCTAATCCAAGGTGGCACAGCTAATTAGTGGCATATTATGAAGTTCAGTATAAGTAGCCTACTACATATAGGTGCTTGCTCTTCTTTCTTTTATTCCTAGAAGTTGAAGACCATATTAATAAAGTATCAGAAATAACCAGGTACACGCTGTCAACCACTATTCCTTGACTATTACATCTATACCATGTGGGCCCTTCATTACAGTCAAATTATATCAGTGACAATTTACTAAGTGCCTTTTTGGCAAAACACTGTTGTTTAGGTTTAAGCCACACTTCTTACTATTTTGGGTTTCTACGACAGATAAGAGGAAAGAAATTTATTCCTAAATAGTATGTTCCTTAAAAAAAAATATACTAAAAGACCAAAAGAGCAACTAAAATATACAGCTACATTAATTAGAGGAAGGAAAGATAACTTTGATTTAGGTTAGAAATAAGTAAAGGAATTGTGGAAGAAATGAATTTTAGTACACTGAAGTGAATTCAGTATATGGCTAAGATTGTTTAGGATTTGGTGAATTTCAGTATGCTTACTGGATTAATGGATAAGAAAAGTCGAGATTGTCACAACAAAGATGACAAAACAACGTGATTGAAGAATGAAATAGTCAATTGCTGAATGACTCTTTAGGAGCCCATTGATAGTATAAAGCAATTTTGTTTAGAAGTTTCTAAGTAATTTATACAGTTATTCCAATGAGCATATGTTAAGAAATCCAGGTACATTGGCATATGCCACTATCTCTCATATATGCCAATAATTAAGGTTGAATACTTCCTATTCCTTGAAGACTATTCAAATACTTGATGTCAGTCCACAAATCTTTCTTTTTAAGAATGTCTTAACATGCACCTTTTTGCATTGTATTTAGCACTTAAATACTGTCCTTTTTAAAACAAATTTCTGTTTCTGCATCTCTGCTCTGTAAACAGGTTATAAATTTCTAGCTACTATTTATTATTTCTGATAACATTCCCAATTCTTTGTCCTCACTGCATGATGAGTACGGATTTGGTAATCAGTTAATAGATATAAGTTTACTGTGTATAGGTAGGAAATAATTAAATTACACTTCAAATGTTCTTGCTTTCCCTTGGTATTAACTACAGTATGCCAGTACTGTACAGTGTGTCAATTACGAAGCTATCCTTGTTTTTGGTACATTTCCTATTAGTTTTTAAAGTGTCTGTGGCAGATAGCAACCCTTACTCCAACTTCCACAACTCAGAACACTACCAAACACTGTCTGTGCTTAGTAGCTATTAAAGAAATATTTGTTAAATGGAAATTGCATGAATTAAAAATTAAACTAAGCAAAACATTGCTAAAATTGAAAAATATCTGTGAAGTTCATAGTACAAAATTTTGTCTTTTTCATATCAATTAGAACACAAACTATCTAAAAGTCCATCTTGCTGTCATTATATGACCATACAATATGTAACATACCATACAAAGAAATGGATAAGAGGTCCTGTTATTCCAGAATCCACATTCACATAAATTGACATTGATTTTTATGGAAATATTGGAGATAGCATTAATTGTAAATACACGTAATAGTGCCTTTGTTGCAGAAAGAGAAATATGTTTATTTGTCAAGTATACTACAAGAAGTTTCAAAGGATAATAATACTTTTTAAATTTGTTAAAAAACTTTATTTTTCCTTTTTCTCCTTCAATGTTCTTTTTAGTTAAAAGAGGAGATGCTGAAAACATTTTATTAGTTGCTTCTTTAATGAAGGTTTGAGTGTTTCTGACTTGTTTCATTCTCTCCAGACAATTTAGATTGGCAAGTAGGACAGTAAAATTTTGCTACCTTGATTATTTTATTGGCATATTAACAGAACAATTGGATGGTGTTTACCAGATTTTAAAATCAAAGGTGCCAGGCTTGAGACATTTATCTGTGGTTAGTACTAATCAAAATAATATTAATAGCAATTAATAGTGTCACTGGTCAGAGGAGTTTCCTGAGTGAAGTGGGAACTTTACTTAGGACTAGCGGGTTCCATAGCTTATGCGTGAGGGAAAGGAATTTTAGCATGTGCCAGTCAGAGATATAGATAGAGGTTCATTTAGGAAAGTAGATAAACATTCAAGGGAGAATGCAGGCGATCCATATTTTTGGGGGGATGGGATTAATTAACAATACACAGCTAGTTTCCCAGGAATTTGGGAGTTACAGCCCTGGAAAAGTCAGTGAAACTTACTAATTAAAATCTTATTTCCTTGTCCTTCCATGTCTCCTTTCTACTTATTTCTTATTTCTTCTATTGTAGCCCAACAGTAGTAACAATAGTAATTATTAAGAGCACCAAGAGCACCAGTTAATTTTATTTGTTGCTCTCTGGTGTCAGGTATTGGGCTCAGTTCTTTAAAGCCCATCTACTTTCTTTCTCATGCTCTCCCTGTTTGACAGTTTCCATTACTATAGGAAAGGATGATGAACACTTTTCTTAAGGTTATTTAATAATACTTAATATGTGGCAAATGAGGATTCTATGAACTTATAGTTTAATAAGAATGAAAATGAAAGGGTATACATATATTGCTCATAAATTAGAATGTAATAAATACTCTGAGAGACATATATATATATTTTATTTAAAGTTCTTCATTCACTTACAGATTTATTAATCTATTTGTGCTACTATACTCTTAATGTTCATAATATTCCTTTGATTCCAGAACTTCTATGTTGGCAGGTCCTTAGAGCTTTTACCAGTACCTTCATCCATTGCTAATATCAATAATTTTAATGAAAACCCTAAAGCAGGCCTCAACAGAAGCCTATTGCTGAGAACCTTTGGCAGTAAGCAAAGCCCTTCAGGCAGGAGGTATCAGGTGTAGATGGAAGCTGAACCAAATTGTTTCCTTGTACCACCCACAAATGGTTTTTAGCTAATATAACCAATTAATATGTGTTATCAATCTTTTTCAAGAAGTTGATTCATCTCTGAGTTCACTCTTTGGTTCCATTCCATTTCCATATCTTTTTTTGGGGGGGGAGGGAAGGTTAACATTGCAATGTTTCTATAAGTTTAAAATTTGTAATAATGTAAAGTGTTTAGGAAAATGTCCAGTACATAATAAGCAGTCTAAGTAGCAGGTAATAATAATCATGATACTAATAAAGTAATTATTATTTATGGGATAATTGCATTTTTTTCCTAGAATTCTTATTTTGCTGGTTAACCTAATTTTGTATAAAATTATTTAGGTGTAGACATTATCTTTCTTTAAATGCTTGTGCTAATAGGACACAGCACTTCAGGTTCATTTGTGTATATATCACAAAAATGAGTTCAATCAATTAACCTTCGGTTTAATGATTGGTTTAATTAGTAGGGACACTGGCGGTGTCCACTTTTGCATACATAATATCTGAGTTGTGCCTTGTTCGGTTGTTATATTTGCATCTCCTTTTAAAAAGCCTGAGCCATTGCCTGATTTCATGATTTCCCAATAGAAAAATAGTAATAATGAAAAGAAGAAAAGGGAAAGATGGAACTCATTTTAAAAAATAGAAACCTTTTTCAAAGATACTACCTTACATAAGAATGAGACTTGAACGATAAGTAAATGTAGTTAAAGCATCACCAATGATCATGACAGAGCCCCCAAAGACTAAATTTGTCATTTTTATTATGCATACCAACTCTTTGTTTATTAACATAATGAAATTGTAATAAAATAAGAAAAAGATTTCACAAAAGACCAGACAATGCCAGACAGCTGATAAAAAGATGCTAAAATGTGCAGCTCCATGGAGCCTGGAGTTCCTTTTAAAGTTGATTTTGAATGACTTGGCAGGCAGGGAGTCTTCCAGGAGGAAATGCATCTTTGTCTGGGGTTAGACTGGGGTTGGACTCCGAGGGCTCCAGTGAACTTTGGGGAGAAATTCCTGAGGCAGGGCCCAGACAGAGGGAGTCACTGGATACTGGGAAGGGGGAGGAGAAGATTTACCATCACTCCGGACTGTTTCAGTTGCAGCTCTTCTCAGGCAGTGTACACCAACAGACCTTCTCTCCTCGTTTTGCTTGTCTGTGTGGGCAGCAGCAACCCCTGTGGTTCTGCGGTATTAAGATGAGATTATACCATCAGCAAGCTGGAACTCAGTGGTGCCAAGTGTCACTTAAGGACCTTTTCATCTTCTTGTATATTGCTTTTGGAGCAAGGATATTCTAGCATGCAGTTTCTAGTATTGCAGAATAATAGGATTTTCAGGTTCCCTGGAACCTTATCATCCTGTCAAATCACCTCATTTTGCAGATATAGAAACTGAGGCTGAAAGAGAAAGGATTTGCTCAAAGTTCCTCAGCTAGTCAGTTACAGATAACAGTGGAACTTTTTGGTAAGTTGTGTGGCCTCTCTGGGCCTTTCTTTCCAAATCTATAAAATGGAAATTGGGATGGGTCTAAATATTCTCTCTAACATTCCTTCTTATTTTAATGTTCTGCTTCCATGATTTTAAAATTTTAGATGCACCACTAACAGGCATTTTTTTTTTTTTTTTTTTTGGCCTTTCTGGCTGTGATGAATCATTTTGATAAAGGCTAAAATTCTAGTTAGTATTCTGCATTGTGTACAAATATTTACTTTAATTTGACCTAGATTAGGATTAAACATTCTAAGAATGCACCCTGATTTTGAACGTGGTTGACAATTTACTGTATTGCAGCCTAGAACTATATTTTCTAATGATACTATAATGCAGGTTTCATATTATTGCCTCCATTGTTCTATTCATTGTCAAAAAGTTCAAGTCACATGAATGAGTACAGCTTCTAAAACAATCATGCTGACTTATTGAGGCCTAAGCAACTTTAACAGGACTCTGTCTCTAAATAAAATATAAAAAGGGCTGGGGATGTGGCTCAGGGATTAAGTATTCCTGGGTTCAATCCCCTATACAAAAAAAAAAAAAAAATTATGCTATAAAGGATTGAAATGCCCTAACTGAGAACTCTGATACCTGTAAGCATGGATTTGATTTTCTTTTTTCTTTTTTACATTGGCAGCACACATACTTTAGATAGACTGACAGTGATGCTATTATATAATGGTGCTTATAAAAGCTTTCATCAACAATCTGTGTGTTTAGTGTCTCCACTTGGGAAAAGCTGGGTTATGGTAATCAAAAAGAGCAAAAGATTCAAAAATAAGATAGACTTGGGTTTTTAAGTTCTTGGCTCCATGTATAATCCAACTAGAATTCTAGGCATGGAGGGTTGGATAGTGATGGGGGAAGCTTTCTGCATATTCGAAGATTGAATATACAGGGTCTTAGACATTTGTTACATAAATGACATGCGACAAGTTACATGTTAGGATATTCGGGGGATATCAGAAGAATCAAATGATATAAAATATATAAATGAAATGTTTCATCTTTTTGTGTTGTGTACTAAAACAAATAGAAGGCTGCATTTAAAAAAAATTCAGGGATAGAGAAGGAAATGGTATGGAAAACACATACTTTATTTTCCCAAGGGGTGGGGAAGGAGGCAAATAAAATATTGAAGTCCTGATGCTTCTTTTTTTTTTTTTTCTTCAGATTACTGGGTAGCAGTTCAACTAGTGAACTAACAGACAGATGTAGAGCCTGTACCCTCTGGTTCTCCAGCTTTTTTTTTTTCACGGTGCTGGGGATTGAACCCAAATAAAATATTGCTGTCAGAATATCCAGTGTCCATACTACTTAAAATATTACCTCTATATGGGTCACTTGGGGATACTGTTAAAATGTGAATTCTGCTGCAAGAAGTCTGAGATGAATTCTTAGATTCTGTATATCTTAGAGCTCACAGGTGATGCTGATACTGCTGGTCACCAGCACTTGAGTAGCAGAGTATTATTCCTTTAGGTTTATAGGTATAATCAAAGGTCAACTAAGTATCTTACCATGAAATAAGCACATATTTGGGGGGCTTTGTTTATCAAGAAATTACCATCTAGACTGTCCAAGCTCCACCTTGCCAGACCATAAAGGGACTTTCTGAATTTTCAGATTATTTTGTGTTGAGAAAGCATTGGACTTCTGCTTATCTGGGCTTTCTGGCTGATAGAAGCAAATTGGGAGTTTGTTTGCAACAGAATCAGGAATGATCAGTATTCAGAGAGCTTATGCATTGCCACAGCAGAAGAGCTGCTTCATGTTCCTTCACAAGGTCTTACCTAATAGACAACTTATTAGGTAAGACAATGAATTGAATGCTGAATGCCACCTCAAACATTTTGAGTAGTAATTGGTTGTTTTAACTCTTCTCTTTCCCTTTTTCCATTGCATACTTACATTGGGTTAGATACCTCAATTTTCTCAAACATGAACAGGAGGAAATAATGTGAGACATCCCCTCTTTTTTATATTTGAAATTAAATTCCTCAAGCAGGTACTGATTTGTAGACATTTTGAGGGTCATAATGACCAAGAAGGTAAGTTCTAAATATTCTCAGTTTGCCTACAGAGGATAAAGATGAGAGAGAGAGACAGAGAGAGAGAGAGAGAAAGAAGAAGGAGGAGGAGGAGGAGGAGGAGGAGGAGGAGGAGGAGGAGGAGGAGGAGGAGGAGGAGGAAAGAGAAGAGAAGAGAAGAAGAAGTGAAGTTTAGGTAATACTAGATTTGGAAACAACATGCTTGGAAATCTGAAAATCTGAAAGTAATTGAAATCAGCTCTACCAAGGAACTAGCTTTTTGATGGAGAAAGCATTTGAGTGGGGATTTTGATCCTGGTCGTTTGCACCTGCACACAGAAAATAGCTTTAGACAAAGTCTTTGTCATATTGTAGGTATATAAATGGAGAATAGAAGTAATGACTTGTAGGTTAGTTAGTTCACCTAGCTCCATGCTGAGATTTAAATGTCATTCTTGAGAATTCAGCATAAAGTCAGGTTTTGTGGGGGACAGATGGAGGAAAGAGTTGTATTAGCAGGTCCATGCCTTGGCTGCAGCTTCACTCAAACTTTAATTGCTTCCCATTTATCTTCATTCCTTGAACCCCGCAAGACAAAGATCACTTTTGTATCAACATTTCCCTTTAGCATAGGGAACATAATACTTCAGTAGACACATGGATCAGACGAGGGGAGAATGATTCCAAACTCTCTTAGAAACATATCTCCATATTGCCACATTTTATCAGTAGGTATTCATTCCTTCTTTTCAACTCTGCAACTCAGACCTGATAAGGATTTTCATTTCTCTCACTTAGGGGAATTTAATTTTTTTGAGTAAATTTTTGCATTGACAGATTCTTTGGAGTATTGGTTGGTCATAAGGGAAAAGTCTTTTGTATCTCTCTTTCCTTTGATGTGTCCTTCTGATTCTGCATTTTTCTGGATGCTGCTGTTGCCTGGATAGGATGTATCTGGGGTATTCACTATGTAGTATCTCCAGAGTCAGTGTAGTCTCAGGATCAAGGGTAGGCACAATTGAGGCTAACCAAAGATCAGTAATCCTTATGAAACCCAAGGACCGATTTGGGGTCATATTCATGAGTTGAAAAAAAATTAAGAATTCTAAGTGTTCTGGAATAAAAAGTGTCTATAGCAGGACCCAGTCAGGGATTCAGAGGGTGAGGAGGTTTTTCTTCACTGGATATTGACTGTGTTGGCTGATAGTAGCTAAAAGACTCAGGAAAAACTGTGGCAGTACCACTACATCTCCTTATTTTCCACCCTTGAAAAATGCACTCTTAATAGTATGCATGGATGTACAGTATGAACTTGTGCTGCTATAGAAACTTTGGATCCTTTTGAGTTGCACTGAGCAAAACAATGTACCACTCATACTAAGTTGGTTTAAAATTTATCTGAATTAATTAAATTCCAGGAAAGCACAGATAATTATGTGTCTATGAAACTCTAATTTTTTTTTTTTTTTTGGTAAGCTATATTCAGCTACAACTCTTCCCAGTTTTGCTTGTGTTCTTTGAAGTGGATTCTACCATTTCTACCCTCCTTAACTCATTTTCTCTCCTGACTCCAAGTTTGGCAGTATGGAATATCAGGATACTTTGATATTTTCAATGAATTCATGATGTCAGTTCCAAATTATATAATAAACAAACTTTGAGAGCATAGATATTTCATACTGATAGGGGGTTTGCTGGACATCTAGCATTCATTTTCTTTTTTTTTTTTTTTTTTTTTTAGTTTAAATCAAAGGATAAAATAAGGCATTGAAAAGAAATATGGGGAGTATAGAAAAGAGGGATGTTGAAATAAAAGAAAGGGAATTAGAAAATGAAATCAATATGAATCATGTGCTAACACTGCTGAATGCTTTGCTGGCTTCTACATATGAATGGTGCTACTTAACCTTTGCCATGATCTTCTGTTAGTTAGAGTTTGTCATTGGAGCCACTTCATGGGTAGGAGATAAAAAGTAAGAGAGATTCCAATCTAAGATCAAAGTCCTGAGGCCATGCCCAGCAGAACTGAGATAAGGGTCTACATTTCCCCCTGCTCCACTACCCAGCCCAAAACTGAGATGGTGGTAGCTGCTGTAAAGTTCCATTCTCTCTCTTTTTCACAAAGTATCTTCAACTTTGCCAAGATAAGAAGATAAAAGGCAGAATAAGGATGGAAATTGAGTAAAAGTTACAGATCCACTCCCTTCCAAACAGATTGTTCTCTTCATTCACTTTGAACTTAGCATATGTAGGCTGTTTCATGATGGTAATAATCTTTTTGCATGAATATGACCTGTCTATGTACCTTAGTCAGCTATGTGGAATCACACTTGGGTACTCTCTGAGCTGTTTAGACAACTGCTATAGTCTGAGCATGCTTAATATGCACCCATTGATTTTTTTTTAAATAAATCAATATGACTTTTTTTTCCCCTTTTTTGTAATTCGTATATAGACTTTGGTGTTACTAGAAAATGTGTTCTCAGCTCTGCACATTTGTTCTTCAAAGAGCATATTAAGCACTTACTGTGTGAGGAGCTGTATTAGTCAGGACTATCTGAGTTCTGCTCCTATAACAAATCAACCCTGAATAACATAATAGAAGTTTAATTTTTGTGAAAGTAAAGTAGGCTGTGGCCCTTTTTTTTCTACAGGGCAGCTTCCTTTCAAGGGGTGTGTCAGGGGGACAATCTGCTTCTATCTTGGGACTTTACATTCTCAACACATGGCTTCTAAATCAATCTCTATCCCACGGGGAAAGAGCTCTATATGCTTTAGGGGCTTTTCTCTGCCTTACTCTGCAAGTGACGCACTACATTCTGTTCACTGTTACAGAAGAAGCCTGTAACAGAGCCACAGCAACAGCAGGGGTCCACAACAACACATTCTGGCAATCCCTCAGGAAGGATTTCAAATGAGTTGCACAGACCACAGACAGGAGTTTATTAGAAAAAGTGAGAGCATAGATGCCCACTGCAGACACCAAACAGGATGCCTCTGGGGAGAACAGGGTAGCTTTTACAGAGTCTGAATTTTTTAAGGGGTTTGGATCCTTTGTTCTTGCCTTTATTTCTCATTTCTGACTTTGCAACTTATTACACTTTTTATAGCCCTGAGTGCATTTTCTTTGTGAGGCTGGTGATGGCCTGGTCACAAGGAGTAGATGTAGCACGGTCTTGAGTCAATAGTTCCTTTAAGGGGCTATCATTAACTATGACTGGAGAAGATTCAGCATACCTGTTCCCATTTTCCAGATCTCTGCCTGCCTTGATAAAATTCCCTGTGATTCCCAGTCCTGTGACTTAAGGACTTGCTTTGATGCATGTGTCTGTTGTCCTCCCTATAGTTACCACCCTTCTGTGCCCTGCCTCCCACATGCCTGCTCATGGCTGCCTACTACTGTTTGTCAGAACAAGTTATCTGGCTCTACCTAATTGTGTTGTTAATCATGATATCATCACAAGGAGGGAGTGTACTGGGAGGTATAGTCTTTCGTGATCATTAAGAAAGAATCAATGTTTATAGCAGTTCAATTCACAATAACTAAATTGTGGAACC
Source organism: Sciurus carolinensis (assembly GCF_902686445.1). NCBI lineage: Eukaryota > Metazoa > Chordata > Mammalia > Rodentia > Sciuridae > Sciurus > Sciurus carolinensis. Next base: position 38,221,700 of record NC_062223.1, read on the forward strand.
AAACTTGATGCCCTTTAACAGATGAATGGATAAAGAAACTGTGGTGTACACACACAGTGAAATATTACTCAGCCATAAAGAAGAATAAAATTATGGCATTCGCGCATAAATGGATGGAGTTGGAGAATATCGTGCTAAGTGAGATAAGCCAATCCCAAAAAACCAAAGGCCAAATGTTTTCTCTGATAAGTGGATGATGATACGTAATGGGGGGAAAGGGGGGTAAGGGAAGAATGGAGGAACATTGGATTGTATAAAGGGAAATGAGGGGAGTGGAGGGAGCAGGGAGAAGGAAAGATGTTGGAATGAGACAAACATCATTACCCTGTGTACATGTATGATTACACAAATGGTGTGACTCCACATGGTGTACAACCAGAGAAATGAAAAGTTGCACTTCATTTGTGTACAATGAATGAATGCATTCTGCTATCATGTATAGCTAAATAGAATAAAAAGAAAATAGAAAGAATCCACAAATGCGAGGGGAATGGGGACGTAGCTCACTGATAGTGTTCTTGCTTAGTGTTGGCAAAATTCAGGGTTAACAAACAAATAAACAATAAGAAACAAACAGGAAAATAAATAAATAAATAAAGATCACAATACTGTTGAAGTACCACAAGTTCTTTAGAGAACAAAGATTAAATTTGTTGTTGTTTTGTCCAGGGTGATGGGTGTGGTCAAGATTAGGATTGAACCCAGAAGTGCTTTAAACAGTAAGCCACATCCCTACCCCTTTTTGCTATATTTTAAAATTTTGAATTAGGCTCTAGCTAAGTTGCTTAGAGCCTTGCTAAGTTGCTGAGGCTGGTCTCAAACTTGAGATCCTCCTGTCTCAGCCTCCAGAGTGTCTGGGATTACAGGCATGCACCATCACACCCGGCAATGAAGATTCCATTTTAAAAGTTATCTCCTTTAATGAGAACAATAATCATTATAGGGGAATATTTAGGACCTTATTACGATTTGGCAGGGCCTACATTTCCTTAAGCCAGCAGCTGCTGTTTTCTTAAGAGAGTTCCTTTTTCATCTGAAATAATTAACTTGAGATTATTAAAATGCCCATTTTATCTTATACTCCTGCTGCCTGCTTTGTTTTGTTAAATAGGGGTCAAACATATTTAAAAACCAAGCCTTATAGAGCTCTGGGAGAAAAAAAAAAAGAGCCAGTGGCCTTGGGGCAGGAAGGGAACTTTTCTGCCCCACTCTGCCTATTGCCCTGAAGGGCAGGGTGAAGCCCTGTACCCTTGTAGCTCTGCTTTTTCTTGGGTACTTGTTCTCTATACTGTCTCAGCACTCATGGCTGGCATGGACAAATACCGAGACAGTTTGGAGTCCTGGGCTATACAAAACAGCAAAGTCTAGGCACTTTGGAAAAAATTTGCATTTTGAGAATAAGAATAAAAAAATAACAAACCCATGCATTTAGTTTAGTCTTCAGACAATGAACAGGTCCATGGAGTTCAGTTGAAGATTACTTGATTTCAGAAAGTTTATAGGTTTTCCTCTTGTGTTTGATACAAAAGTTTCTTTTCTTCTTTTTTATTGAAAAATCATTGGTAAAGAGGTACCCATTTAGTGATTATCATGTTGATTTGTAAGAAATGCAAAAAAAAAAAAAAAACCCTGTACCATTTTTTTAAAGTTTTTCCTATTTCTTATTTCCGCTATTTATATCTTATTTATTTCTGTACTGTGCCTTATCTATTGAGTGAGGTATTTAGGCTTTAGCTGTCAAGTGTTTCTTATTGATAATCTGTCTTAATTTTCAACTTTCTTTGACTTCAGGGTTATGCCATATAATGCGTTTGATCTAGCATGCAGGCATAAGACCTTGGTGAATACTTTCAGCAACTGTGAAGACTAAGTATGATAGTTTCTGAGAACATGAAGGTATTCTAGAAAGGCAAACAGAAAATCACACAAATGCTCTGATGATAATAATGATGTAATCATGTCCATATTTAATCATTAGAATCCAGGTTTAGTCAAAGTGTTTTACGAGCATGTTTTAATTTAATTGGTGTAATTGTGTGAAATGGGAACTATTACTAACCCAGTATAGTAATGGCTTAGAGTAGTTAAAGAAAATGTTCAGTGTCATATAACCACAAAACATCTTTCTGACCTATTTTAAATAAGTCAATTCTTGTCTTATCATAAATTATTTAGGTGTATGGAAAATCCACATAACCAAAATATAATTAAAGGAAACATCAACCTAAACTGTGTGTATTAAAAGCAGTATTCACTTTTTACACAGAAATATCCAATGGAAGAATCTATTACTCCATAATTCTTTAGTTTGATTTTTAAAATTTGTTTCCTCCATATTCAAATATTAGCTGAGTCAAGCAGTCTCTATTTTATCTTTTCTATATATTTGCATTTTAGGGGTGAACAAAAACATTTATGAAACATTATATGAAATGTTTTCTATGGTATATTAGCTTCTAATGACATGATAGATTTTGAATGACTTGGAAATAGGGAAGAATGGAGGCAGAGACACCCGTTAGCTACTGTAGCAGTCCAGGCAAGATGGAATGAAAGCAGTTAAAATCATATCTCTGATGGAAGAAATTAGTCTCTAGAAATAAGTCTGATAGCCTCTCCTACAACTGAACTTGGAAAGATTTGTTTCAATTATTTTCACTTTTTTATCTTATATCTTCTTCTTGGCTACTTTACAGAGGATTATATTAATGAATAAGGATCTGTTCTAAAAAAGACTGAACATACAAATGCACAGAAATTTATAAATTTAAATTTTTAAAAAGTTGAATGTATCTCTCTATTATATAAGAACTATTATTGCATTTGATCAGCAAATTTTCCTATCAAGTGATTTTTGTTCCCACTGTCTCTAGCAAGAAAATAGCCCAAGCTGATGTCTCTTAATTTATTGGCAGTAAGAAATTTCTACCTCAATAAGCTTTGATGCATAATAGAGAATTTCATTTGTTTTTTGAAACTGAGAGAAGTAGAGGTGATCTTCCAATTTGTCCCTTGTGCTATAGTAAGAAATGGTATAAAAAGGTTGACTCATCTATTCTTGATTTTAACCTTAGTGCCTTTATGACATATATCAATCTTTAGATATTGAAATAAGGAAAAAGTGACTTACATGTATGCATTCAAAATATGTGCTATACAAAGTACCAACTGTGTACAAATTAAATATACATATTTTTATACATGCTGAATTGTGTGGGGTCTTGAATGTCACACTTTAGGAAAGTGTACTTTTCATTTTGAACATCTACAATGCTTGCTTATATGTCATTTCTAAAATGTGCCTGAGTGCGTGAACCTAAAGCATTTCTAAATAGGCTTAAAAATTGCTATCTCATAGGGTGATTGGGAGAATGAAGTGAGATAATGTCTACAAAGTATTTGATTTTGCACCTGTCATATAATAAGCATTTAATAAATTTCAAATATGCATATACTATATAAATATAGTTTTCATTATCACAAATTGACTATATAATTTATTGGAAGCATGTATGCTGGTAATACAAGTTTTTGGACACATATAAATACACATGTGTGCACATACATACACTACATTAGCTATTGATTCTTAATAATGATATCTTCACAGTGACATTCAAAATGGTAGATAGTCCTAGAACTACCTTTGGTGAAATTAGCCTGGGTTTGCAGTATTTTTTTTTTTTTTTTTTTTGGTTATTTCTATTCTCAGAAGTTATTGTAAATCAGAAATTGAATGCTAGCCATGAAGTTCTGACTTCACCTAAGTTGAGATTCAGGCCTGGTTTCTACATCCTGTTTTTCCTCATTAACTCACTCACTTATTTCCCTGAGGTGTCATTAAATAATTATTAATGCATCTCTGTTTTGTGCCAGCCACTATCACCTGCTCTCAGGAATCTTACAGTCTGGTGAAGGACACCCATGAAAGCAAATAATTGCAATAAAGCAGCGCGAACATGGGCAACACAATGACCTTTTACAGTGAGGCGGCATCTATTCTCTCAGTTGACACCTGATTTTATTATTTTGAACATATTTGCGTATAGTTAAGGTAAATAGAGAAGAATCAGAGCTAAAAAGAGCAAACGTCAAGGAGCATTCTGTTCTGCATTTTATCTATCTCTTTGTCTTCATCTACCACCTACGTGCTACTAAAGACGTTCAAATGATTATCAGTAATTGCTACCGCTTTCTCTTATCCCAGAATCCTATTTCCATCTGATTTTTGGCAATCTGTAGATAGATGTTCTATAGGTATCTCAAATTCTTTTTGCTTATGATAAATTTATCATGTTCTTTCCTCTTAAAAAAAAAAGTTTCTCTTCCATCTGTTTTATGCCTATTAAATATTTGAGCTCCTGAAAAATTCCTCCTACTGGAGTCTGGGAGTCTCCGTCAAGGTTCAGCACCTGCCTCCACCTTGTAGCTAGCTGGTCATCGAATCCTCCTCCTCCCCTGCCAATTTTTTTTCTTCTCTCTCCTGGGTAAACACATGCAAACACACCTCTTATGCCCCAAATTAGTAGGATAAGAAAGCAATTTTCAAGTTGCTAGGCAGCAGCAGATGAAGAGAAGACTCAGAAAATTAAGTCAGTGACTTGGTTGTCAAGTAACATCATTGTGTTGTCCCTTTTTCTGTGATGGTGAAATGTTTCTCTATTTAACATGGAATTAGAGTTTTAAATTCTATTGATCTGTAAACCTTAAAAACAGCCCCATGCATATCCCCACATCAATATTCTTGGCTACATTTGTTTTTCTCTTACATCACTAGTATCGTATTCTTCCAAGGGGAGTTCCAACTAGGAATTGGCATCATTTCAAAGGTCCAACAGCTAGGATAGGGATCGGGCATTATTACTTCAGCTCAGACTCAGGGAGAAGTATGCTGCTTGTTGATGTTATCACTGAAAAGAAATGATCCACATCCCAGTCATCACAATAATGAAAAATACCACAAATTTGGCACTGATGGTGTTTTGTTTCTGAGTATTCTCAAAATTGCCTTGTGGTCTATACTCTTCGAAGAATCATTTGTTAATCCATAGGCATAAATGCAAAACTATCTGGAGCTTAATAGCAGTGCTACAATAATTAGCACATCTTATTTCCTCCATCTCTGTAGATATAGATACATCCGTAAACGCTTAGACCTCTAAACCTAGGGAAATGTTCCTAAGTCCCTAAATTAAATACATTGGAAAAAAGAAACATGACAATTTATTGTTACTTCTTTCTTCTTTTATGTGTTTATAAATAGTTTGATATCCTGACAAATATGTGGGTGAGGGTGATATTAACACTAATATTACAAGCTAAAAAGAAAAGTTTAAATACATGTTTAAAATGTGGATTTTAAATGGTATAGAGCCATAGCTACAGAGGAAAAGGCTGCAAGGAGGGGGAGGAATTGAAAAAGAAGACAATTATTCCCTGAATAGGTAGTAAAAAGAAAAAGTTAAATTTGTCTTAATATGTCTTAAGTAAAAGGGTTATTAGTTTCTGAGTTTCCAAGTGACTTTTTTTTCCTTCTCTTTTTGCACATATTAAAACTTCTGATGTACCTTAATTTCTCACATCATTTTTTGCCTTCATGTCCTGATCTGGCATGGTAGCCTAGCATTGTTAGCAAGCAGTGGTGTCATTGCAATATGCGTATTTGTTGGTCCTCAGCTAAATTTGGGTTTTCTGAACAAAGAGGTATTGTGCAACTGTTACAGAACTGGGGCCTTCTGGGAAACTGGGGAAGTGCAAAGACTCCACCTTCACACCTCAATTCTTGTGATCAAGTTAGAAAGTAAGATTTCAGTTATGTTGCTCAGAGTAACAGGCATGAGTTTATTGAAGGGTTAGGAAAGGGGAAAGCAGACACTCTCAAGGGAGAGAGTGGGTGGTCTCAGAGAGGAAGGGAACATTATGCCTCTCCTGCGCTCAGTTTTATTGGGGACCTCAGAGAAGTTTCCAGGGAGTCCCACTCATGTCCACCTTTTGACTTTTGACTGACAGCAGGATGACATCAGACTTTCAAGTCCCCACTACCATGACAACTCTAGGTCACCTTGGCCCATGCTAATCAGTTCTAATTGGATTCTTAACCATAAATTCTTACAGATTTTATGGTTAGAAGGAATTATCCTTATCTCCTTGAGTTTTGAGATCTGGTCTATGAAAAGGGTCACAAAAGTCTTTCTCTTCAGGGTAACTTGGGTTCATTCCTCTGATTATTTTGGGCCTGCATTTCTCCTGTAGATAATGAGTAGTTTTCTGAGGAATGTGACATATCCCATCTACTTAAGCCAGGCAGAGCTGCAGGTAAATTTTTTCTTGGAAAAGAAAGCATGTGGGGGTTGGTAGAGTTGGCTCATTTTATAAACTTATTCCCTTAATGGCGTGTTTCCACCATTCACATCTGTCCGTTCCCTTGCCATAGCCATCCCCCAGCCCTCCTTCCAAAGTGTCAAGGGAACATACTGACAATGGGCCTTACTGGGCCCCTTTCAATATATTATTATATCTTATATATGAGAAAAGTAAAAACTGCACCACAGGAAAGTCTTGTGATTCACAAACATTCACCTGTTGAGTGCAGACAGGAAACATCTGTTTGAAAGGATGGTTTGTGAGCAATATTACACAAGCAAAGAATCATTGTTTGCAGCAGCTTATAACTCACGGTGAAGCATTTTAGATAAATGTGACTGCTAGTCATTATGTGGCATTTAGTCTGCTTTCTGTAAACCAGAGGAATGTAGGATTATTTGGATAGCATAATAGCTTTCAACGTGGACGTAGAAGGAAAGTTTATTATCTGTTCTCTCCTTTCTCTGAGAGGTATGTGTTTCACTTTGAGTACTACTCTTAAAAAAGCTTGCAAGTCACAGTGAATGTTGTAGTTTCCCTGGAACAAGGTCCAAACTGTAGTCTATTCTGCTTTGCCAATTTATCTGGAAACCACAGAAACATGGGCATACATGGGATTCAAAACTCATATAGATTTGGTCCCACTAGAAGAATGCAATGCTTTAAATGTGGAATTCAAGTAGTAGATGTCAGTAGCCTTTCTGATAATGCTTAGTTGAGAGTGGCTAATAGGACAGCATTTAGAAGAGATGATTGAAAGAGACAAGAAAAGAATGAGCAATGAGAGAGACATGAGTTCATGGAAAGAGAAAGAAAGAGCTTCAGTGTGGAGGATGAAGAATCTGGAATTCGTCCTGGATTTGAATCCTCCCACTTATAAGCCACCACTTTTCTTAGACAGCAGTCAAAACATGCAGATTGCTACCTGGTTGATGCTGGTTAACATGTGACTCATCCTGCATCTTACTTCATAGGCAGTGGGTCAGCCTTCAGTGGTAGACCTTTCCTCCTTCCTAACAAATCTAAAAATTTTAGCAAAATAGAAATCCACAGTCTATTGTTCTGTTTCAGATTTCTTATTTTTCAAATAACCTTGTTTAGAAATCTGTGATATTCTCTGGTGCCCAGCCCCCAAGCCTCACCCCAGTATTCTTGTTCTCTTTCTTTCACTTTTTAATACCCATTGTCTCTAAAGTTTACATAACCACAACCCTGGCACTCAACAAGGAATAATTGACTCAAGAATGCAGGGAGTGATCCTGCATTTAAATGAGAAGATTTTGCTGCCTTTCTCTCCTCCTCCTCCCTCCTCTCCTTCCAGAACACAAACAAACCTGTGCTTTAACTCTATGACCTTTTGAAATAATATTTCAGGGGAAGGGTGTCAGTGGTAAACTAACTGACCTATTTCTAACTTCAGGAGGAAGCTGTGTCCAGAGAGAGAACAGAGAGGTAGGTAAACTTAAAACTATTGTCATAATCATGGCCTTCAAAGAAACATCATTTACTTATGTAGAATGGGAGGTGTAAACATAGGACGACTTTTACACAGCCCCTATCACCCAGGGGAAGAGGGGAGGAAGGCATAAATGATTTAATTAATTGGAAAACCAGTGTCATATTCCAAAGATTCCCACCATAACATTTATGTACCAGTTCTGCCTGCTGCAGCTTCCGGATTCAGTTTATTTCCATAGTGTCCCCTGCCTCGCTTTATTTTCAGAGGGATCACTCTTCTTAAGAGTGTCTACTTTCTCAGTGCTCTGTGTTCCAAAATTTATATCGTGTAATGGTGCCATATGCGTAATGACAGAGAATAACAGCCTTTAGGTCTCACCTTTCAGAAGAGGGAGACAGAAATTTAATTAATGAATTCTGTAAGATCCTTTAGCACCCTGAGATAAAAGACTATAAAAATCAGAGAATTGTCATTTTCCTAGTCTTAAATGAATTCTTATAGCTAACACGCATTTAAATAATTATTGTGAAACGCAAAATGTGTAACATGTATAAACACATATGTACACATATGAAATAAACAGCATTTGAATCTTGAAATGGAACTTTCAGGATTAAAATGCTGTTTAAGTCTGAGAATTGTCCCCACAACTTTATATCTTTTCAAGCTGAGGCTCAGAAGGAATTTTGCATGATCATAGTGCCTATTAGGAGCAGAATCTACTTAAGAAGAAACTTTAAATCTGTTAACCTCTGTGCTTTGTATGACAGAAGATGGTCTTGTTCTAGATGTTCTATGTATAATCTGTGCAATCTGACCAAGCCCTGAAGAAGAGATGGTTTGAGATTGGCCTCAAACCACTTTCAAATATAAACAGGGTTATTACTTCTGTGTAAAATATCATAAATAACTTTTCATCTCATTGGACATAGGAGATGATATGGATTTGAAGCCAGTTCTATGCTAGTGAAATATTACTGGCAACAACGCATGCCATTTCCCCAGGCAACAACCACCTAGAGTTGAGCGTATTATTGTGGTGGTGTTGAGGATTTGTCAAAAATTGTTCACAGGAAGTACATGGAGGCCAGATTGAATTTATTGAATTGAAATTGATCTAGCTTGAAATTGTTACTATTAGGATAGAAGTATGAGTCATAATAGAAGGAGCACTAGACTTTGAATCAGATAATTTGGAATGGAATATCCAAACCAGCATTCTCCTTATTAACTGCCTGGCTTCTGGCAAATCACAGAACTTCTCTGAGCCTACATGGGTGCTCTTTTAAAACTAAGCTAATGATTTTCAGATCATCTAGATTTAGTGAAAATTATAATGAAACAATTTAGGGAAAGTTGAATTGAATAGTGCTGATGACTTGTCTATAACTTGTAGTTTACTATCAGTAAATTATTCGTTTTCTGGGTCTTCTCGGTCTCAATCTAAATCTAAAGAAAGATGTCATTAAGGATTAGGAAGTATGTTGGGGTTTGTTACATAGAAGCAATCCTCCAGGAAGGTTTTATGCTACCAATTAGAACACTCTATCTTCTAGTAATCATTTAAATTCACTAAGATATTATGGTCTCACTTTTAGATGTTTCCATCCATTACCTCACACTTGGTTGGCTAAAACCTCTAAAAAAAAAAATGAGACAGGAAGGGAACAATAGAACCCACTGTGTTAAAATTTCATTATTATTGTAAAAATCCTTCTTCCTGAACTTACTTTGTTTTAGTAAAATATAAAATTTTACTTCATTTTAGTGAGATATAAAATTATACTTTGGCACTAGAATCAGCTTAATTAATTCCAAAATTTCCAAGAAGTCATACTAAATACTGTGTTCTCCAACCCACCCCAATGGAGAACACATTTACTCAGGACAAAGGTTTTAACTATTCAAATAGCTCCTGTTTGCTTCTCTAGAAATAATGAATTTAGGCACTTGATTTAGGTAGCCCAGCTGTCTTGATAATTCATGTTTTTATGCAGGCAGCTTGTAGGGATTCATTTCTACTATGTTTTTATTAGTCTCTCCACATTTTACAATTACTTATTTTGAGTCAATAATAGTGGTCTATGTAGCAGGTTGATATGAGTTGATGTGGTGACCCTATGATTTTAAGAGCACAGTTTTGACTTCCATCTGTCTAACATTGTCATGGTGGGATTCTGCCTAAGAGCAAAGGAGAAATAATAAACAATTGACACTGGGGATATTCCAACTTTTTGAAGTTATGAGAGTGAAATAAATAGATGAATGAATATCAGAAGTTGTACTGAGTTATTGATAACTTGCATTCATAATAATTCCTTAATTTTTTAGTGCCAACCTTGTGTAGAATCAATCCTATATGACGGAGAAACAAAATGAATTAAAGCTGACTCTCTCTCTCTCCATGAAGGAGCTTTAAGTATTTGGGGTGGGGGACAAAGAACCTGGACATATATTGTGTTATAATGTGGTGGGTACATTGCAAATCATGATAATAGAACTAATGGCTTTGCTAAATTCTCTTAACTGAACATTGGCAGGAATTGTGTGTCTAAGTGTTTCCCCAAGGAGCTGATGCTCAAGGTAAGGCTTAAAGGAATAGGAATTAGTCAGGAAAGGAAGATTGAAGGAATATGAGTTGCTAACTTTTGTTCCATGGAATGGTTATCTGTTACTCCAGTATTGGGGTACCCTAAAACATTATTCTTTTTGGTGGCTTTTTAAACAACAATTGAGAGAGGACAATAGAGAACAAAGCAAGTTACAGCATTAGAATCAGGAGCTAAGACACTAAGGGTTACCTGCCAATAGGGAAGGAAAAAAGTATCTTACAGAGAAAATGATTGCAATACAGCTGTCTTTTATGAAATCCTTACTCTGTGCAGGCTAGGAATTTTTCAATGTTATCATTTGCATATGAATTGTCCTCTCAAAAACTTGTGTGTTGAAAGCAAAATCCCTAGTGCAGCAAGGTTCAGAGGTAGGGCTTTAAGGAAATGATGGAATGATGAGAGTTGTAACTTCACCAATGGATTAATTTATTTGATGGACTGATAATTGGGTGGTAATTGTAGTCTGTTGGGGTGCATTGGGCTATATCTGCTCCTGTTCCCCTCTCCTCCCTTTCCTGATGTCATTAACTAAGTAGCTTTCTTCTCCCATGCCCTTCCACGTGATGTTCTGTCTCACCTCAGGCCCAGAGAAGTGGAGTCAGCAGACCATGCACTGAGACCTCTAAAACCATGAGCCCAAAATAAACTTTTCCTCCTCCAAGTTATTGTTATCAGGTATTTTGGTCATAGTCACACCCAGCTAACACATATGGGTTTCTTATTTAACCCTGAAAAAACTATGAGTTCAAAATGACATGTTTAGAGAGGAATCAATCAGTAAAAGCTTACAGGAAATTGCATATATACAGATGTTAGTAGAAGAGTTGAAATTAAGGATCTGGTTTACATGAGTAAAAAGATCATAATCTTTGGGCTATATTGCCCTGTCTTTATTGTGCTCAATTGCATTTGTCATTTTGCATTTATTATGGGAACCATAAGTTATTAAAAGCGTAAATTAGAGACAGCTGGAAAAGTAAGGCAAAAAATGAAAGAATTGTACTTTGGGACATATACAAATAGATTAAAGGTTATTAAATAAAGTCCACTTTGTAGAGAAGGGTTTAAGCACACATGGTGAAAGACATAAATGCTAAATGTAACTTAAGTTATAAATAACTCAGATCATTATGTAATAAGGACTTTAATGCATATGGAGACTACTGACTGACAGCCTCTATAGGATAAAAAGCTATTGCATTTTGAAAGCTATCTTGTGGGAAATACTCAAAACTCAATCACTTGAGGAATGTACAGTTAAATTAGATAAAACATGTCTCTGATATCTGAAATGGTCTCTCTGCCTAAAATGTATGCATAAACACACCTTTCAAAGGTACTTTTAATTTTTATGAACTCCATGCATTTAAATAATGATTTTTAATCTAAGAAGGAAAGCACTTAGAAGAGAGTATCTTTTAGAAATTAATTTGCAGGTAGAAGCTAAACTATTGTAGAATATGTTTTAGAAACTGAAGACTCCTAACAGTTAGTTGGGAAACATGTAGTCATTTTAAAATAATTAGTTAAGTGAAGGAAAACATGAATGGATGATCTTGGAAAGGAGGCAAAGAATTAATTTCCCAAAAGGCACTGTAGATAAAATTGTGGTTGGTACATCTTGTTCTGCAGATATATCCCTTATTGGTATCTTGCCTGTTCTTTTGGGTGACATTTTGAATTAGTGTGTACTAATGATTGTCCGGTATCACAATTGAGAAAGGCACCTTTCAGACATTTCACTCTGGATAGACTTGGGTCCAGCCTTGGTTGGTCTCTTCTCAAGGAAGTCTAAAAAGAAACAGCAAAAGTAGTTACCCAACCTGGTAGATGGAAGTTTCAGGTTTCACAATGTATGTATATTCTGCCCTATCTCCCTGGATGTTCCTTATTCATCAGTGAAAAGAAAATCATGATATAGTAAGGGAACATCCAACTTGCCTCACACTTTTTGGTACTTTACTCTGGGTCCCTGGGTCACACTAATATTCAGATTCTCCTGTCCAATGCACATTTAAGTCTGGTATCTTTTCTGGATTTTAATGGTTTCTCTACATTTTTCTTTTCCTGACCCTCAACCAGTCCAGGATTCATATCCTCTCTGATAACATGAGAAAATGAGATACTGTTTGTGCCACATGATTCACTGAAATCTCTCATGCTTTCTCATTGCAAACATGTGATGGTTTGGACTCATTATCCTTCCATTCAGTCTTTATAATGTAGAGACAGCCTATAATTCTAACCTTTTCTTGTATTTCTTTTTTCACTTTTTCCAGTACTGAGGATTAAACTCAGGTCCTCTTACACACCAGACAAATGCTTTACAACTTTACCAGCCCACATAGCTGGGATTATAGGCATGCATCCCTGTGCCCGGGTGTTTTCTGTATTTCTGAACCTCCTGCTTATGCCTTCCCTGCAGTTAGACTGGTGACTACTCATTGTTCCTAAACATCAGCTTTTGCTTGGCTACTTTCCAGCTTTCACTCAAAGTGTTCCCTCTCTCTCTCTTACTTGGTGATTTTCTCTAGTCTGTTCACATTTATCAGTGAATTGAAACTCCACCATCACCTTCTAAAAACAGACCTTGATCTTGGCCACTACGTGACTCCCTTCCCTGCTTTGAGCCTACATGTCATTTGCCTGTTTGTCTTCTCTGTGGACACATCCTAACTCACTGTGAGCAATCACTGTGTTACCTCAAGTTTCTAGCACAGAAATTTTAACATAGGACGTGATGGATGAATGTGTACTGAATGTACAGGAATTACTTCTTTGAAACACATAGCTTTATTCAAGTGAAAATTGAATTCTGAAGCAATCAAAATGTCTGCAGGTAGCAGAAAGAGATAAATGTGTTATATACATCCATATATATGGATTTTGCTTCAGTCATTAAAATTAAGTTTACAAAGAATTTTTAATGCCTTGGGAACATGACTATGATATACAGTAAATTCTTGACATACTTAAGAAATTCTTCCTCTTTCTGTCAGAGGTCCCAGAATTTTTAATACTGGTATTATAATAATAGTAGTTGAATCTTACTGGATAGATATTTATAATGTGCCAGGGTATCTTCAGTTATCTTGCATCTTATTTAATATAGAAAAATAAATGGAAGTTCAAAACAATCTAATTAATTAAAACAATTAATTAAATGATTTCCCCAAGATCAAGTATTTTAAGTGAAGAAGATTATGGACAATGAATTTAGAACAGCTGAAATTAAATCATGATTCCATCCCTCATCTTCTTACTTTTCCTCATTTTATGAGATATTAGTATGTAAGGGAGATAATATAGTTGTGAACATCAAATAAGTTAAGTAGTACTTAGCCCAACAGAATGTAGAAAGCTCTAATCAAAATCAGCTATTCATAATTCTATAAGCTAGTGTCATACCTGGCTAAATAAACATCTGTGGACTGAGTGAAGGAATGGAAGTAGTATTGGAACCCAAATCTGAATGGTATTCTTTGCTGGGCTTCCTAGCCTCTTCTTTTTGATGTCCTCACCATTCTGGTGAGTTACTACATGCACAGCAGAACAAGAATCTCACATTGATGTCCAAATTAAGGTCAATCTAATAGATCTGTTCATCAGCTTAAACTATTTTCATTCCCTGCATGATTCAAATTTATCTCTTAGAAAAATACATATCATTATATGCCAGGAACATATTATATTTAGAAAAAAGTACAAGCAGTTAAATATGTGAATTCTAAGGACTACTGTTGTGATACGGGGAGAAAACTGAAAGTATATTAGAAACACAGGATTCTAAGTGAGTGCTTGAAGAATAGGGGTGTTGATCTTGCAGCCTAGAGAGTAGACCAGTGGTCACCAGAGTCTAGCAGGGGTAGCATAGATAGGAAAGTTGGGTGATGGGCACCAAAATTTAGTTAGGAGGAGTTGTTGTGATTGATTTATTATATATTCCAAAATAGATAGAAAGAATCTAGAGGTTTCTAACACATAGAAATGATAAATGTTTGAGGAGATAAAAATAGTAATTATGCTGATTTGATCATCCTTGTTGTGCATAAATACAATATGTACACACATAGAATTGTCACACTGCACTACATAACTATGTACAACTACTGTGTGTAATGAAACATAAAATATTTTTAAATTAAAAAATAGAGAAATTAAGACTGAAAAGAATTAGGAAATATACAAAAGTGTTAACAGACATTTTATTTTGATGATAAAATTGCATGTAATTCCCCTTTTGAATAGTTTTAAATATTTTTTGTGTACTTTTAAATAGTCTAATTTCTGTTATCTTTCTAATGAGAAAAGAATATGCTTAAAAAATGTCAGGTCTTTAAACCTAAAGAACTGAATTCATTAGCTGTGGAGCTAGAACTTCTAAAGCTAAGATTCAGCTTGAAAGCTGTTGCTTTGAATCTTTAATACATATCAAATGATTCTCTACACTATTGACAATGATGAATTCCTACCCCAGGAGCACTTTATGTTCCTTGCAAGGTCACCCAGGAAAAGTAGTGATCACTCACAGTAGCCATGCATTCATTCTAATTAATACAATTAGGAATAAAATGATTTTCACAAGATAAATGCATATCTGAGCTTGGAAGATCAAATAGACTGACTGATGCCCTCTATCCAGCTGTAATCTTTTAGCTATCTACAATAGCATGGAGGCAGAAAGCCTGTTGAACTCTAAAACCTTTGCGAGGGTTACAATTTTTGGCAGTTTCAGGGTCTACAGGCTTTCTACCATAAACCTTGACATATTTCAGCAATTCTCACTCCAGCTCAGAAGACAAATGATTACAGGAAGCCATAGTCTTAAAAGATTTACCATTCAGAGATATTTGGGCAATTACAAGCAACAGACCAATGGCTCTGGTGGATGCAGCTGAGGGTAATTTGGCATGTTGAAATTCTCTTGAGTGGAAGACTGATGCAGCTGTTCTCTGTCTCTCTTTCTCTGTCTCTCTCTTTCTTCCTTCCTTCACTTCTTTCTTTCTTTTTAAAGGAATAATGAATAGTTCTGTTTTAATCCATTTACTAATTTTATGGATATTTAACTGAGTATTTCCTATGGGTCAAGGTTTGTTACATATACTAGGAAAACAGCAAGAAATAACATAAACAAAAACCCCCTTTTCAGAGTTTATAATGTAAATTAGATATGGATGGATTAGTAGATGAAAATATGAAAGAAAACAAGTATACAAAGTAGATAGGTGTCAAGAACAGTACTATCCCAACAAAGTCCCTTCAGTGACAAAGGTTGTGTAGCTGTGCTGTGCAATATGGTAGCCACTGGCTCCATAGGTCTACTGGATGTTTGCAAATAAATTAACTTTGACTAAAGAACTGAATTTAAACTGTGTTTCACATTAACTCATTTGAATTCAAATAACCACATGGGTCTATTGCCTACCATATTGGATAATATAGCTCTATATAAATATGTAGATACACAGATAAGAGTGCAGACATATATTTGAGGGGCTGGATTATATATCTACATACAAAATAAATATAGATATGTATTTATATAGGTATATATTTATGCAGATCTATATAAATATATAAAACGAAGACATGTATTTGGAGGTATTTGAGAGGAGAGATTATAGTTATGGAGTGGTTGAAAAAGGGATTTTGAGAAGATATAAATGCGAAAGAGAGGTAAAATAGAGAGTCTGGGCATGTAACTCAGTAGTAGAGCGACTGCCTAGCCCAGTATGTGAAAGACCCTGGGTTTAACTCAGTACTGGAGTTGGCGGGTAGGAAGGAGGTCAAAGAGCAAGCACTCTCGATACCTGGAAGAAAGTTGTCCTGGGCAGAAAGACTGTGTAGTGCAGTGAACTCTAGGGGTGAGACCAGAAAGGCCATTCCCATGGTGAAGGAACAAGACTCTACCCTAGGTTTACTGGTTATGTGTTCATTCTCAATCTCAAACTTTAATATGAGAATTCCTCTGAAGCCCTTTACTGATGTGGAGGGTGCTAGAATATTTTACCAGATAATATTTTAATTTCAAGTTATTAAGTTTATAGTTTTAAATGTTCTCTGATTCTCTAAGTACCTCCTAGGCTTACAGTCTTCTACCTTACTGTGTGACATTAAGGTTCCATCCCTCTTTAGGCCTCTGTTCGCCTAGCAAAGTTGTTTCTTTCTTGAGTTTCTGATTTAGTCAGTTTTTTTCCCTGCTGTGACTAAAATATTTGACCAGAACAATTTTAAAGGAGGAAAAGTTTATTTGAGGGCTCACGGTTTCAGAGGTCTTAGTCCACAGAAGGCTGGCTCCATTCCTCAGGACTCAGGGTGAGGCAGAACATTATGGTGGAAGAGTGTGGCAGAAGAGAGCAGCTTACATCATTAGGAAGCAGAGAGAAAGAGAGAGAGAGAGAGAGAGACTCCACTCTCCAGACACAAAATATATACCCCATAGCAATGTCCCCAATCAACCACTCCCTCCAACCACACCCCACCTACCTCTAGTTACCACTCAGTTAATTCCATGCACCAAATAGGTTAATTGATACACCAATTAGATTAAGACTCTCACAACCCAATCATTTCTCTCCTTGAACCTTCTTGCATTGTCTCACACGTGAACTTTTAGGTGGGGGGGTACTTCACATCCAAGCCATTACAAGTTTGAGCTCACCTTCAACATTCAAATGCAGAGGAAATATGTTAAGGAAGAAAACATGCCAATTTTCATAGGCAGATAATTCTGTGAAAGTAATGAGAATTATAGGTCATAGTGCAAAAGGAGTTCTGAAAGCAAAACATTTTTGAGTAAAAACTAGTAGTCCTGTAAAACTGTACAGATGTTAAGGAAATTTCAATTATTCATATTTCTCTTGAATTCTAATCTCACTGAAATACACCTGACACATTTTAAAACTTCTCAGCATGTATGTCTATTTATTCACCATAAAATAGAATTTTTGTCTTTGATTTGGCTTTATCTATGACCTCATTTTTAAAGGAATCTGTTGGCTTTGTAAGTATAATTATAATGCCCTCTTTCCAAATTTTATTTTTAATCAAGAAGATGCTTAAACAAGGCCCTCTTTTTCTTCATTTAAACTCCAATATTTTGAAATTGCTTTTTAATTTGCTTTCTTTATGCTATTTATTTACTTAGCAAGTTAGGTCACTAGTGACTATATAAAGAGAAATAGGAAAAAAGAAAAAGGGAAAAGCACTAACATTTGAGTGCTCACATGCACAGAGTTTCCTAAAAAAAATTAATTTTGTCTGTCATTTATTGAGTGAACCAAGCAGTTAAAAATTAATATTACCATTACTCTATATGTATATAGCAAGCATCGTGCTTCAATTTGTAAACCAGTCATAAAAGGTAGCAAGTAACACTTTTACTTTCAATAGAAGGAAATTAAGAAGATGCAGAAATTTGCCAAAACACTCACATGTAACTAGTACATAATACAACCAGAATTCAATCAAAAGCCTTTTTAACTATAAAAATCAATGTTTCTTCTATTACATTTTCCTTCTTATTTACGATTTACTAATAACTGAAAAATAATAAATTTACATCCTTGCTTTGCCATTGATAGTCATGTTTATTATTTCCATATAAGCAACATTCTTGTTCAACCATTTCCAAAATATGATATTATTAATTATATTATACTACTATGAAATATGTCTAGAAAATGGAGATAAATCATTTTGCTATAAATTAATTGTATGATGTGAGATAATTTATGTAAAACCCACAGAAAATGCTTAAAATGATTAGTACTTAATAAATATTAGATATTATTAATCATTTTATCCCAGTTTCTGCATATGTACATACATAATGAAATAAATTTGTTAATTCCATGTGGCTTAATAGCCCAGATCTTTTAAACCTCATGCTTCTTTGGTCTTTGCAACTGCACACTCCTTAATTTTGATCTTCCATAATTTACAGATTATGTGCAACCAGATACCATTATTAATGAGCTTAAAGGAAAATTGATTAACATCCTAATGACTTCCTTTCCCAGGACTGAAAATGATCCTGGATTTCCTTGGACGCTCTGTGATTGCTGCTCTCTGTCTGCAATCAGTGTTTTCAAAAAGATTGACTTTGGCATTTTGTTCTTTACCCCAGCACTGCCCATTCCCTGCAGAATCTGATGTCTTTCCATTGCTCTTGTGACTTGTTAGCAAACTCTGTTCCATTGTGGTGCAGAATATTGACAGGCATGTTCATGATGCTGTTTGTATTCGCTTTCCCTTTTTGTTTGGTTATGAGGAAAATTCACAAATAGATTTGTGCTTGCTCTTTTCTGTTTCTGGGATTCCACTGGGTCCTTCTCTTGGAATGCTGTGTTCTTTCTGGGCTGTTTGTCCTCCCCTGTCTCCCATCTTCCACTTCTTAATGCCATTTTAGAATTGAACTTGCCTGTCCTAATCAAGTGATCCATTTGGTCTCATGAAAACCTTATCTTTTTTCCTAGAAGAAATTGTCCCATGGGACAAAATCTAAACTCTAGAAGGTGTCACTTTGTACCTCCTCCTAGGTCAAGGCCTCCTTCACAATGTGTAGCAATCAAGAAGAAAGTATTGATTGGCGTTTGGATTTCTTGACTGGCTCCCTGGAAGCAAACCTGGGTGCATTTCTGCCTTGAGGAGATGGGGGATTTTTAGAAGAATATCCAGACTGTTTTCCATTCCCCATCACAAGTGAAAGAGCAAGATCAGTTTTGAGTATTCAAATACTAGCAGCAACTATAACAGTCGCAGATGCTATTCTAGTGATAGCAGAAACGTACAGTTTTAGGAGTTACATATTCAAATGAAGAAATAGGGCTGGGGATGTAGCTCAATGGTCCACCTACTGCCTAGTATGCATGAAGCCCTGGGTTTGATCAAAAATGGAAAAAAAAATTTTTTTTGAAAGAGCAAGAGGAAAGGAAAGCAAATCAGGACTATGTTTGTTTTGCTCATATGTTAAAGCTTTGCCCAAAGCAGTGGATAATGAGAATGGCACCCAAGATAGTGTACACAAAGAATTTCTCTTCTTATTTTTCTTATTTGCTCCATTTGTTCACAAGAAAACCAGATTAATGTCATTACCAGCTCTGAAAGAAGAAGGCCATGTTTCTCAACTTGCAGACCTTTTCTCTCTCAGTTTTCTTGAATACTCTGCAAATTTCCCTCTGGGCTCTTTGGCCTTTGGGCCTGCCAAGGGGTGCCTATTCTGTGAGCTCTCTTCAGGCTTTTTGCCTTTCTAGCAGTTCTTAATCTTTCCTTTGTTTCTTTCTTGAGCCAGTGCTGAGCTTGGGCCTTTCCCAGACTGCCTTTGTGTTTGCACTCCATGGGGAAATTTCCACGGGTCCCTGTATATTTATGCAGCCAAGGCCAAGGGCATGTCTTTTATTTATTTCTTGGACTCAGCAGGGGCTTCCTGCCTGTTTTTGTATGTCACTTTCTGAGTTAATTGGACTAATCAATCTAATGAATTTTTCTGAAAGTGGTTCAACTATTGTCTCTCCAAGAGCTATCAGGACAACAGTCATCGTAGCTAATTGGTGGCACCCCTGAGGGCTGAACCTACTTTGGTTAGCCATATTTTGAGAGGCCATTTCACCCACTGGGAATAATTCCTACCATCCTGTAACTTTATTAGGATTCTGGGAAACATAATTTTTTTGAAAAATGATAAAATACTGGATGTGAAAGTGCTTAGTCTAGATAAATGGATGTACAAGCAAATTTTGAAGATGTGAGGTGGAGAGCACTAAGTAGCATCCAGAGACCTTATTGTGTGCCTTACCTTTGCCACTTCCTATCTCAGCAGCGCTCAGCAGCTCTGAACTCCACCTTTCTCATCTGTAATGCGCAGATAATACTTTTGGTGCAGGCAGAGTGAAGAATTTTAATTAGAGATGGATTGTGAAAATGTGATTTAAAAAAAATTATTCAAATTTGGTATACTAGTAGTAGAAATGGACTAGAAGAGCAGAAAAATAGTACTAGCACTAAATATACTAATCTTAGGAGGTAACAATTTAAACATTTGGTATTCAGCAGCATGTCTATAATACTGATTAATATTAATTATGCAGATGGTGGAAAGAGCCACAATGTTATTCCTATTGCAAGCTGTACCCGCACAACTCCAGGGAGCACCAGTAGCAACCCAAAGATGAAATTTGAGCTCACTAACCCTTCAATTATTTCTTCTTTCAATTTTTAGGCATATTCGAATTACAAAGACTAGGCATGTGTTATGGTTTAGATGTGGTGTCCCCCAAAAACTCACACGTGAGTCAATGCAAGAAGGTTGGAAGGAGAAATGATTGCATTGTGAGAATCTTAACCAAATAAATAAATTAATCCCCAGGGATTAACTGAGTGATAACTGAAATGGTGGGGTGTGGTTGGAGAAGGTAGAATTCAGGGTGTGGCTTTGGGGTATATATTTTGTATCTGGAGAGTGGAGTCTCTCTCTCTCCCTGCTTCCTGATGATGTGACCAATTTCTTCTGCCACACTCTTCCACCATGATATTCTGCCTCACTGTGAGCCTTGAGGAACGGAGCTGGCCTTCTGTGCACTAAGCCCTCTGAAACTGTGAGCCCTCAAATTAACCTTTCCTCCTCTATAATTGTGCTGGTTAGATCACTTAGTTACAGCAGTGGAAAAGCTGACTAAAACAGCATGTCTTGGGAATAAAAGCACAAAGAAAACTTTTGAGTGTATTAGTCTGCTTGGGCTGACATAACAAAATATTATAGACCAAGTGGCACAATGAATACAGTGTCAGTAGGAAGGAAACCTACTCTCTTAATGGTTCAACTTCACTCTTATTTGATGTGAGATATACTTGTGCTTATAGCTTTCTGAGAAAGATTATCTGATTATTTAATGGTTTTATGACATGAAGAAGATCTTGGTGATCAGGGTGTGCCCCTTTGTTTGGATTCCAGTCCTGGCTCTAGTGTGTACTAGACATGGTACTTGGGGCAAGTTCCTTAGCATTTCCACGCTTCTGTTTCTGCATCGGAAAAATGAAGATAATAGTATCCACCTCATAAAATGGCTATGACATGATTTTATGTGATTCAATATACATAAAGATTTTTGTGGAATGCCATACCAAGTGAACATCTGTTAAGTGTTGGCTGCGTAGCATTGTCTTTTCACTGGGAGCAAAGCCCAAATATGATTGTACAAACTGGAAGAGATATAGTAATCCATTTATGATTCCCAAATATTTAGCTTACTGTAACTTCACAGATTTTTTCCTTTAACCTCCTTATACTTCTCTCATTTCCCTTGTGTTTATCTTGCCTGGGCCTTTGAATAAGTTGTGTGTTTTTACAAACGACTAAAAGTTTCCAATCTGAGCATGTAATTACCCTGAATGCTTTGCTTTTAAATCCACAACAACGAGCATTTAGTTTGTTTTCAGAGCTATTGTGCTTAATTAATATTTATGCAAGACTTAGAAGAATCATGGAAATTAGCAGATGTCCTTACCTAAAGCAGGTGGTGCATATATCAACAATGACAATAAAAGCAGCAAAGCCACAGTAGTACTTTAGATCTCAGACTCACTCTTGCGTCTGATAAACGTGGTTTTCACTTTACTCCCCAATATTGAAAACACCTTTCAGACAAATAGACATGACTATAAGAATATTTTAAGATATTCACATGAAATATGAATTTTATTTCAATGCAAAATATAGAGAACCCAAAACAACAGCGACATCAGGACCCAAGGGTTATGCTGTCCCATAGAAAAGTCTGGAAATAATACAGAGCTGACATAAGTGTCACACAGAATTACCAGGGATCCAGGCTTCTTTTTTGTTTCTTCTCCAACATTTAAACTTTCAGCCTCAAAATCAAACAGGATCCACAGTGGCTGCTGAAGTTCCAGCTATCATGGACACATTCCAGGAAACAGAAAGGAAACCTAGAGAAAGGACCATGAACTCTTTCCTCATCTAAGTTTGCTTCTTTGAAGCTTCATTCTTGGAATTCCCCCAAGACACTCTGGCTTATGCCTCATGGGATCAGAGCAGTCATAAAACAACACCTAGATATAAAAGATTCATGGAAATACAGTATTTAATTTGAGGTTCATTCTAGGCCCCAAACTAAAATTAAGTTTTTTTAATTAAGAAAGGGAAAATGTCGATTGGGTGGACAACCATCAGATTTAAAATCACCTTTTTAAACACTGGAAATTTTGTCGATATTCCTTATTAAATTTTTAGTTATACTTAACTTCCTATGAAGTACTTTTACATATCCTGTTTATAATTAGTGATTTTTACTTGTTGTCGTGTCAGGTTTATTGATCCATCGATACATAGCTTTTGCTTTAAAAATAGAGGGGAAATCTGCCCATAAAAGCACAAGTCGAAGAGAACAGTTTATTCTTTCATTCATCTAACAAAAATTTACTATGGACGTTCTATGTGCCGGGTACTGATCTATGTGCTGGGAATAAGAATGAACAACACAAAGGATATGTTAGTATGGAGCTTACCTATTTGATGGGAAGATAAAATAATCTATAAGTCAGGATGAATGATACCTCCTTCCAATATAAAACAAGAAAGGGAGGAATATAAGGTCACCCCCCCTTAGGTGCCAACATGGTGCTGGCCAAGCTTCTCTATCTGATTTTACTCCTCATAACTTCTTCCTGCTGGCGGGAACTTGCACCCAATGGGTGCTCAACACCCTACCCAGACCCCTAGCAGCAGGCTCTTCCAATCAACCATCGCCCCGCCCCCCAGCAACAAGGCTCTCCCAATCAACTCTCACCCCATTTCATGCCCCAACCAATCAGCCTCTTCGTGGCCCTATGTAGGTGTGTGCATTTTTAAAATAAAACGGGACTTCTCCTGTGATTTGCTTTGACTGTGGCTCCTTGCGCTTCTTTCACAGGATATGGTAAAGCATAATGAGAATCTAGAGAATATAGGATGATAAAGGTGCTTTTTTTTTTTTAGTATCTTTTTGGTTGTCAATGGACATTTATTTATTTATGTGCAGTGCTGAGAATTGAACCCAGTGCCTTACATATGCCAGGCAAGTGCTCTACCACTAAGCCACAACCCCCGGTCCAGCCCCAACGTGCCTTTTTTAACAAGGCGATCAGGGTAAGCATTTCTGCAGGGTCTGCTCATGCAAATACCCTCAGTGCAATGTCTTTGAAGGGGCTGGTCCTTGGAGGGTCAGGAAGCCGAAGTTCAAGGATAGAAAGGGATGGTTGCAGGGATGAGTTCAACAAGGCTAGGGATCTGAGCCAAGTAGACAACAGGGGAGATGAAGGACACAACTCATATACTACAAACACTAAAATGAAATATAAGGTGAAGATGACCATTTTTATGTTTTACTGTTTATGTTTCTCTTCTTCAGTTCACCAATGGTTTAATGATTGACTGCTCTGCACTAGATACTTCATTAGATCCAGAAGAGAAAACATGAATAAGAAATGTCCTCTGAGTTCAACATTTTTATCCTGTAGAGACTTTAGATCAACTCGGAAAGCTTATGCCTGAAACTTTGTATCTATATATCCAGGTGACTTCAATTTGGGTTTCCTCTTCTGCTTAGTAGAATCTTTATATATAAAACAAAACCTTGAGAACTACAGCTTGACTCTTAAATTAATTCACCTAATATCCCCACTGTACTCCTGAATCTGTGAATACAGCCTCCTGTATTGTGTGAGTGTGTATGTAACAGCATACATTGCTGCCTGTGACTACCATGCCCTTCCTCCCTTCTCAGGCAAACTCCTATTATTCCTTCATGGCGTTTCCTTTAACTGAGTTCCCCTAGCTCTTTCTCACAGAGTTAATTACATCTGTCTGTGTTCAGCTCAGTACTTCTCTTATATCAGGCATCATGGTGTATTATCATGATTTTATGCTTACTTTTTTTATTTCCTACGAGAATCAAAGTTCCTTAGTAGTAGAATGCAAAGCTTATTTGCTGTTGAAACTCTGATACCTAGCAAAGGGCCTGGCACATAGTCAATGCTTGAAAATATTTTCCATGAGATGAAAAAATGCCCCATTAAAGATGATGCTAATGTTCACAGCATGGAGTAAATAGAAATTCACAAATTGTGTTTTGATTATGTAATCTCTTTTTTCCAAAGATCATTATTTGAAGGGAAGCTTTTAGCCTTTATCACAAGTTATTACTGAGTAAAATATATGTGCTTTCATATTTCAACTAAATCTTCTACATGGTTTATGTCCTTTAAAACATCTCATGGAAAACCTTATATTCCTGGATATTTCTTTAATTGAAATCAAATTTAAAATCATTTTATGATTGACAGTGGGCATAGGCTGTCATGAAACAACTATTTTGGGGGAAGCATAAACCCTAAGACAACCTTCAGTTTATAAGTTTGTAAATTTATTATTGGACCCCAAGCTCTTCACTAATTGTGAATTCCTTAGAGAACATAGCTTATTCATCTTCACATCTCCTGTGTAGATTGCTGGGGTACAGATTCACAATCCCTCATCTAAAACTCTCAGGGTAGTGTGTTTTTATTATTATTTTTTATTTTTACAGACTGCATTTTGATCCATTGTACATAAATGGGGTACATAATTTCATTTCTATGGTTGTGCACGATGTAGAGTCACACCATTCGTGTAATCATACATGTATACAGGGTAATGATGTCTGTCTCATTCCACCATCTTTCATACCCCTGCCCCCTCCTCCCTCTTATTTTCCTCTACATAATCTAAAGTTCCAGAATGGAGGGTAGTGTTTTGCAGACAAATGTTCAACAACTGTCTCTCAGAAACATGCACCCACACAAGAGGGTACTGATTCTACCATTTGACTATCTCTTGTGTAAATACCTCCTCCATTACCCAGTGCTAAACTGACAAATTGAAGTTATTGCACTGAAGTTGGGAAGAGATATGCAATTGGTGAATACTCAGGTTGACCCTGGTACACCATGAATAGGGATATCAACGGATTTTAGAACTCAAAAGACTTCTGATTTTAAGAGGCTTGCATGCCCATAAAATACGCATTATATAACACCTCCAGAGGTATCTGGGGCAAAGCTTGTAATAAAATGCATTAATATTTCTAAAGTAAAATGAATGAATGTTTACACTATGAAGGATATATAAGTACCACCAATCAGGAAAATACAGCTTTCAGTTTTGGGGGGTTTTTCTTCTTTTGTTGCAATTTGAATTGAAAATAAAGTATTAGGATTCTACTTAAATATTTTTTAAAAAATTAGTACTTCAGTGGAAAAAATATTCATGATCTATAACACACCCATCCAACCTATTGATTCTAGGCCTCTTTATTGTCTTTGAGCTATTTCACAAGTCTGAAAATTGGAGATAACTGATGAGTATGCAAATTTAGTCTTGTTCTATAAAATTTCAGTTGACTTTTCTCCTCCTGCCTTCAACTGCAGTTTAACTCAGCATTTCTTTATTCCATGCAATTTTATTTCATCTTGACTATTCCACTGAACTGATAAAAATCTCTTTTATTCCCTCAGATAATATGAGTGAAATTCTTTAACATTTGCTAATTTTTCTATGTTCATTGGGTCAGGAGAGACATTAGGTGTGCTCTAGTTAGCTTCTGGTCATAGAACATAGGTGGATATAGAACTACAGGAGCTTAGATTTACCTATGTTCATCCAGGATCATTGTTAAACTTGGAGAACCAGCTGCCAATGGTATGAAAGTCAAGTCCCTTCAACTGTATAGCATGTTATCTAACTGAATGAAGAACTGCTTTTAAAGTTTAACTTAAGCTGGGCACCGTGGCGCATGCCTGTAATCCCAACAGCTCAGAGGCTGAGGCAGGAGAATTGCAAGTTCAAAGCCAACTTCAGCAACCTAGCAAGGCCTCTTGGCAACTTATAAAGACCCTATCTCAAAATAAAAAATAAAAAGGGCTGGGAATGTGACTCTGTGATTACTTGATCCTGGGTTTAATCCCTGCTACCAAAAGAAAAAAAAAAAAAAAGAAAAGAAAAAAAGTTGAAAGCCAAGTTTCATTCTTTTTTATGGTTTTAACTTTTCATTTGAATGTCAGTCAGCTGTCATTGGAACATTCAATGAATCATTAATAACCTAGGATGACCAGGAGATTGATTGAATCCATGGCTACATAATTAGCTGATGAAGTCAGGCCTTGTTTGTATCCAGTATTACTAACAGATTCTTATAATTCTTTGAAGTTTTTTTCTTGTAGGAAACTAGTAAAGATGTTTTAATTATTAGAATATAACTCTCACAAATATCTTGACTCTCTTATCTTTAGAAAATATAGTGTCTGGTTTTATGCATGATTGTGCCATATTCATAATTTCTCACAGCCTGGAAATCAGCTCTAGCTGTGTTCCTT
Organism: Sciurus carolinensis; assembly: GCF_902686445.1. NCBI lineage: Eukaryota > Metazoa > Chordata > Mammalia > Rodentia > Sciuridae > Sciurus > Sciurus carolinensis. The sequence continues at coordinate 38,248,541 of NC_062223.1, forward strand.
CATCCAAACATCTCATTTCTGTCATCAACTAAATACCATTTGCAAAAATATCAAGGGAGAAGATAAGAAGCCATTTTTCACTACATTGCAGTTATATACAATAGACTAAGATTGATCAAGTCTTGGGTAATGAGTTCATGAACATTGGCTTTCTTTTTTGAGATGAAAAGATTTAGGGTCTTAGAGACTGAGTTTTTTTGGTGTATGGAGTGCTGGCCTGTTTCTTGCAAGCAAAGGTTCTGTCTAGGGTTTTGTTTATTTGTTTGTTTATAAGTGAGTATGGACAGTGACCCTTCGCTTCAAATTTATGTCTCTTTTCCAAACCGACTATGACAAAGTTACTCTTTCCACAGTCAAATAGAATGCATGCATAGGTTTAGGTAGTTCTGAAAAGAATAAGAACTAGTGAAATGCTAATTTGATGCCCACACTCAGATACACACACATACTGTGCAGGCAAGTACTAAATTTTAACAGTAGCATGATTTAGGCTTCTTCTAGTGTGTACTTTCAAATAACTAGAATTGACACACTGACAAATAAACACGAACTCTGGGACTTCAGACCCAACTGTAAAACCAAAGTTATCCTAATAAGATTTTTATTCAGTACTTAAGAGAGATGACCTCTTATATTGAGCACTGAGAAATCACTTCCTTAAAAAGTGACAAAAATGTTTGATTCCATTCTCTATGTTATATGACTATTGGGATAATCACTTTAATTTATCTTCTCAATTTTTGTACCTTTAAGTATATTTGTTGAAATGTACTATGATTTATTAAGGTAATAACCAAGTACTATGTTGGTTATTATAGGTTAATAAGATAAATAATTTTGTCCATGTACAGCTCAAGGCCTAAAATAGAAAGTACTATCACTACCTAGTACAATAAAATTATTTTGAAAACATATTCCAAAGAAGGTTACAAATAAAATTCTATACAGTTGTGGAAATGAAATGCTTAATTTTGAATACAAGGCATACGGGAAGGAGAAGTAGAGATTAAGAATGTATAAACTTTAGAGAGGAAAAGGCCCTTGGATGATATTGTGATTTTCACGCTCCTTCAGGGACATGCCAAGTGTGTGCCTCAGAGTCTAATTTCTTTAGATATTTAAAGGAAATATCAAATTGGCTTATTCTATTTTTTTTTCTTTCCATTTTTTTTTTTTTGTGGTACTATATTTTGTGGTATCCAGCATGTTAGGAAAGTGTGATACCACTGAGCCACATCCCTAGCCCTAGGTGTATTATACAGAGACCCCCTAAACCAATACCAGGGTTGGTGGATAGAATTCCCATCATAATGTATTTTGACTCCAAAAGGACAATTGTCTAAGGTCAGGGCTGATTAAGGAAGAAATGGAATCCCAAGGAAGTTAGGTGTTGGGATGCTTGCTTATCATCAGAAAGCTTTGTACATCAGCAAGATCAGTATATCAGAGCAATAGGTGTACTGGTTGAAGCTAAGCAGGTAAGGTAGCTTTATTCAATGTTATTTCAATAGGAGTCTGATTACAATAGCTACAACTAGATCTAAACTCAACTCTTCTGAAGAAGGTTTTCCAAGGGCTGTGGTGAGCTCCTGAAAAATTTTAGGAGGAAGTCATAGGTCATCTATATTTGCTGGTTGTCTTTATCCAACTTTTCATATCTTTAAGATATGTGGCTCTGTGACTTAGAGAAGAACACCCATAGGAATTTTATCTCCCACCCACTTACAGAAACTGAGAAGTAGTGTTGTTATTTCTTTGTGATTATATTTCAAATAAATGGTTCCTAGGTTCCTAAGAAAGCCTATAAAACTGGCAAGAGGCTTTTAAAAAGCTTTACACATCAAAATGTTAACAGTGGTTGTGTTATGTTTTCCACTCTTACATCCTCACAAGAGAAGATTTTAGATAAGACATGAGGTGTAGTAAAAGTGTAGCAAAATTTATTAGAAGAGGAAGAAGGTTTGGGGGAAACACTCTCAAGGGAGAGAGAAGAATGGAAGAACTTTAAATTACGTAGAGGGTAGTGAGGGCAGGTATGAAAAATGGTGAAATGAGATAGACATCATTACCCTAATTCATGTATGATTACATGAATGGTATGAATCTACATCGTGCACAACCGTAGAAACAAAAAGCTGTACCCTGTTTGTGTACAATGAATCAAAATGCATTTGTAAAAAAAAAAAAAAAAAAAAAAAAATTAAAAAAAGGGAGAGAATGGGTTGTCTTGAAGAGATCAACTACTCACTTCTTTGTGTACTTAATTTCACAGGGTAGAAGGGGATGTTTCTAGAGAGTTCCACCCAGGTACTACCTCTGAACTTTGTAGGATTGTATCAAAATTCTAAATCCTTAATGCCCATGTTTTTACCCATAAGTATCTAAGTGAAATCTGCACTGGGAAGAAAATTTGTAATTACAATGAGATCATGTTATGGACCCATAAGCAACTTTTTTGATCATCTTGGTCTGTACCTACCACTTTTATCTGAAATTATTTTTGTAGACCTTGACACCATTGAAGTCTCCAACCTGTGGTCAGGGTCATTTGTCTTCCTGTTATTTAAGGAGGAACCCTGGCCAAACAGTTCTTAACTCCTGAGAATCATATGTTCTTTGTTATAGTCTGTTATCTTAAGTCAGAGCACGACCAAACGTTGTGAACTTTGAGAACTTTGTGTAAGTTGCTTTTTAAAAAACATATCAATAGCACACAGGCCAGTCTGCAGTCAATTCCTCAATCTCCATGTTTCCACCACTCACAGGACCTTGTTCCCTATCCAAAGCAGGAGATGAGAGATTTGTTAATTATACATTTTACAAAGCCAATTGTCAAAGAAAGTGAAATTAGAAACCTAGACTCAGGAAGCCTGCCTAAGGTTTACTGAAGTTGGAGGAAAATGTGAGACTGGTGCATCAAACAAATAATAGGGATATTGTTGCTGGAAGTCAGTATAGAATGAGTAATTAGAATTGATCACTACTAACATCTGGTCAAATCTGAGATTTCCTTGGCTCTCACATTAGCTAAAAAGATCAGAAAGGAATTTAAATTTAAAAAATCAGGAGGAGAGGGCTGGTTCACCAGAAATTTCACTTATTTAGTTAAATTATATCCAATCTGTACCTCCACATAATTTAGGTGAGGGAACTTTCATTTGTCTAAATCTAGCACCAGAATAAGTCCCCTCTGCAAGTGAGATACTATTTTATAATAATTCATATCCCTTCCTATGGCTTGTAGATGACTTTTCTTTAAGAACCCCAGTCACTTTTTTTCTATTTGTGAACTTCAGAGATTGAAACTCTCATCTCTTTGCAATTCTATTAATTAACGTCAGATAGAAATATTTGGTGGTGTCCCTGATGAAAAAAATTGCTAACTTCTACTTTTTGTGACAAATTATATTACTCACTGAAACCCAGGCATTATGGAGCTAATTCAGTCCAGTAAACATTCTCTCCTTTTCTTTGGCATATGAATGGAAAAAGAAAGTGGAAAGAGCAATAATCGCCATCCTTTAAGAGTCTTGGATGGAACTGGACAACATCATGCTAACAGAAACAACCCTGACTCAGAAAGTTGTGTCAAAAGTTTTCTCTCACAGGGGGAAGCTAGAGAGAAGTTAAGAATTAAAAAAAAAAAAAAAAAAAAAGGATCCGGTGAAAATAGAAGAGAGAACAATAACGTAGAGGAAATGGGATTGAGGGGGAGGGAGGAAGGACCGGAAAGGGGAGGAACTACAGGATGAAAATGACTAACTGTGCCATAGGCATATATGAACATATCACAATGGACTCCACTTGTATGTGTATGTATAATGCACCAGTTAAAAAATAACTCAATAGAAGGAAGTACAAATAGAGTAGAGGACGGGGATCAGGGAAAGGAAAGAGGGAAGGGGAAGGGGAAATACTAGGGATTAAAATGGACCTTATCATGTTTACTCATATATGAATATGCCAAAATGAACTCTGCTATTATGTCTAGTTGTACTGCATTAATAAAAAGTTTATAAAGTCTTGATGACAAGTGGAGTTGAACATATCAGTAGAGCATTTATTCTGGTTTTATAATGTTTTTCAGATATAATTGGAACTTCTGTTTTTATTTTGCAGTGTGGTTCTTAATTGCATATTAATATCAATGGAGTCGCCACCACTAAACTCACAGCCTATATGTCTCATTTTTGACTGATATTAAAGTTCTTTAAGGGAGCCACAAATATCAATACCTAGTGGCAGAAGGATGATTGAATTTGCCAATATCTGTGTAAGGCTTGCTAATTCAGAGGGGCAATTTCAAATATTATAGTAGTTGGGATTTCCCTGGGGAGTTCACTTCAGCACAACAAGTAAATCAGTGTTTAATTTTAAAACAATTTGCAAGGAAAGATGAACAAGTAAATAGATAATTTCATCATTACTACTCTAAGTGCAAATCCTTCTAGACCCATTTGATTTTATAGAGAGGCTACTGGACCATCTTCTTTGTCCTGCCCTGCAAGCTACTAGGCCATGGGAAATGTCCCTGGAGAAAGGCAGTGCATTTGCCAAACAGTTTGCTCAGTAAATGGTCAGGCTTTGATTACTAGTCTTAGAAACTCCCTTTCCCCGCAAAGTCTTTAGGCACAGATTCTTGCATGGTGGTTTCAGATTGCTCCTCTACTGGTCCCATGATTGAAATTGATAACTGATCATCACACGGTAACTGAGGACATTTGTCAAATGCTGTCATCCTTACAGAGTTAGAAATGGTCCCTTCCCTATTGGGGAAATTAGGCCCACAAAGAGATTTAGAATTTAGGGCCTCTAATTTCTGTCTAGCCCAGGTTTTTCATTTTACAAAAAGGGAAATGTGGTCCAGAAAGGTTCTGTGACCTGCCTGGGGTAGTATAATTTGTTTGGCACAAAGGGAAAATTATAACTCAAAGTCTTCTCCCTGCCTGGCTTTGCCCTGGACCGACACCATTTCTTTGTGATTGAGTGATTTTCTCAAGGTTGGGGGATAAGTCACTGATGTGTGAGTGGCAATGCACATGTTAATCAGCAGTTCTTTACAAAATACTGCCTTCTTAGAACAGCCTCCTTCTGGCCCATCTACTGTAGAGTTCCTTTTATTATAATCAAACAGATGTCCTCAGAGAAAGGCTGTCCAGGTATTCTTCTGAATAACCCTTTGCTTTGCATTGTTCTCCTTAATGAGCCCAACCACTCTGATTACCTCTCAAGATACACAGGAGAAATGGAGGGCCAGAGGTATTCAATGCCCAGCCCCAAATTGCACAGCTCATAAGTGCAGGAACTGAGATTTGAATAAAGATCTTTGTGATTCTAATATTCGCCTCTTTAACCAAAATTATGCTAATTTGGCCTCATTCTTATTCTCATCTGAACAGCTGACCTAACTAAATGCAAGGGATGATTCAAACTGGTGTGCCTTCCGGGACATGTAAGGCTTCCTTTGCTGCCTGGTAATTCTGCCTCTTTTCTACCCCACACCAGAAGTTTGCTTCTCCTCCTCCTCCATGTAGCTGAGGAGATAAGCTCTTTCCAAAAATAATGGCTTCCAGAATGGATTTGCTGCTGTTCCTCATTATTACTCCTTAAAGTAGTCATTGTTCAGAATGAATATCTTAGTGCATTTGGGAACTCTTTGGGTCATTTTCATATCTGCACCCCACTCCCTTGTGGGCTAAAGTGTGAACTTTGCTGATCCTTGACAAGAAAATTCCTGGTGCATGGGTGAAATTCATGAATTGGAGGTGTTCACTCCTACTACTGAGGGGGAAACAAGAAATCTTTCAATGCCTGGGAAGATAAAAATAAAGAAGTCTACATTTATTTAAAGTAGGTGTAAATATTTGTTTATGGTACCCAGGAAAATGATGCAAATCCTTCTCTCTCTCTTTTTTTTGAGATAAAAAAGTTGCTTTTGAAAAAATAGAATGAGAGGAACCAGGAAAGAATCAGAAACTCCATAGATTGTTTTGAAATACCTTACTTGTAAATTGGAAGAAGTTGAGGTTGGTCCTATTATGATTTCCTTGTGCCAAGCTTGAGGTCTGCTTGGCAAGTGCAGACTAGTATGTACCTTCTGCCTTGTGAACCAATGAGATGGGCATACTTGTGCCTGACTAGAACCAAGATGACTCCTCTTTCTCTCTGTCTCTCTGTCTGTCTCTCGGTCTTTCTGCCTCTGTCTTTATTATTCTGCCTCTTTTTCTCCTCTTCTTCCTTGCACATGTGCACATAAGTAGGCATCACATAAATGCACACCACTGTACTCCTGTCCAACTAATTGCATTAAAGATTTTAAAGTCAGTTACTTTGCAGTGTACATACATTTTTTAAGAGTGGCCTGAGATGGAAACTTGGTTGAAGAGCCAAAGAAAAATATCAGACCCTTGGGTACACATATCATGCAATTCATCTTCATCGGGCCAAACAAAGAGCCTGTGGTATTGATTCATACTTTCAAAATTGTGTAAGACTGCTTTCAAAACTAGAATTTTGATTTTTAAGTTGCAAAGTTGTGATTGACAATCCTATAACAAAAGGTAGATTAACAAGAGAAAAGCATAATACATATTTTTTTATGTGACATGAGAACCTTCATAAATTGTGACTGAAGGATCCAGGGAAAACTGCATTTTGATGCTTAGATTCCATGACAAATGGACAGAGGGATAGAAATATTAGACAAAAAGATTTGATCTGATCTAATGGCGGTAGATTAGGAAAACTTAGCAAAGCCCATCTGTTCAGATTCTTCTTGGCCTTTCTGTGTAGCATGCCTTTTCTCCAGGCGTCAGGAAGGACACCTGTCACGTAAGGATTTTATGACATACTCTCAGGGAAGGTGCGTTAGATAATTCCTTCATAGCTACTTCTCACACAGAACTTAGGGAAAAGTCAGAGAATGACCTTAGTGCTTTTGGTGCTGTCTAAATTTTTATGGTGCCATATCTTGGGGTAGCACATTCTGAACTTGAACAACAATTACATTAAACATTTTTGCCAGACATGATGGGACATACGTGTAATCCCAGAAGCTCAGGCAGGCTGAGGCAGGAGGATTGCAAGTTCAAGGCCAGCCTCAGCAATTTAGGGAGGCCCGTAGTGAGACCCTGTCTCAAAATAAAAGACATAGAAAGAAAATCATATTAATGTTTGAATTGACAGCAAGGGAATCTTGTGCCCGCATAGAATGACCAACGCCCTTTGAGGCAGTCAGAGCTAGCTGTGTGGATCTGTGTCAATTACTCTCTCCAAGTTTTCTTTCTCATCTCTAAGAAAATAATACCATTTTGCAGGGTTCTTATGAGGGTTAAGCAAAAGAACATTCTCGGAGTCATCCAGCAGAATATCTGAGAATCTGACACTCACATTCTGTAGATCTCTGCACTCTTCCAGAAAATTTCTCAGGAGGGAAACTATTTAGGGAGAAAAATTAATAATAGGTTAGAAAATAATCAGATGTATTTCAGCATTCTTAAAGGAATATTGTATAATTAAACTCTAGAAGCCTAATATCTTTGTAAAATAACCAATCATTTCTATCCCATTAAGTAAAATATTCTCTTGCTTGTTCTTTCTGAAGCACTCTAATAACTCACATGAAATTAAGGAAGGAAAAAAAAGAAACCTTTAAAAATAGAAGTCTGTAGAATCACTTCTCAGCTCAAAATTCACTGGCTTCTTTTTCAACCAAGGTAAAAGTTCTTGTACTTGATAATGTTTGCAAGGTCCTATTCAATGAGATCCTCTTTCCCCCAACAACAACACAAATAATCCCTTCCCCTCAACTTCCCTCTCTCTTTCTCTGTTTCTGTTCTTCCAATGTGCCAATCATATTTCTGCCTCAGGATCTTTGTATATGTCTTTCTACTGCCTAGAACAACAATCTCCCATATATCAGCAAAGTGTATTTCCTTCCCTCTTTCTCGGTGAGATTTCTGCAGAAGGCATTCCAGTGTACAGTTAGTATTTTATATTTTCAATCTGTGATAGCAAAGATTGCTGACCTTGTGCTCTGATTCTGAGGCCCTTAAGCCCCCAAATGATTATGTTCATTACCATAGCACAAATCAGCATCTATTTAGAAAGCTTGCTAAATAAGCAGGCTGCAAGAAAATAAATATATGCAGAATTATTCCATATTTAAGACCCAGAAAGGGCTGGGCTTGTAGCTCAGTGGTAGACCACTTGCTTAGCACATGAGAGGCACTCTGTTCAATCCTCAGCATCACTTAAAAAATAAAATAAATAAAATAAAGAGATTGTGTCCATCTACAACTAATTAAAAAAAAATACCCATAAAGCTCAGAAAGGTCTTTTGACATAGATGGGTGACTATGCTAAATAGATTTAGCATAAATCTTAACCTAGAATTAGAGTTTAAAACTGGACTTTACTTGAGCTTCAGAATGGACTTTAAGTCTCTTAGAGGAATAAGTAAATATAAAAGATGATTACATGGCGTGATACATCTTGAAATGCAGATTGGAGACATTTGCACTGATGTTATCAGAGAGAGTATTTGTGGGTTATCTGTATATCTCGGAACAATTGTTAACTGAGTAAGGATGGTAATTCAATCATTGGACTTAGATTTCCACTAATTCAAGTGTGTAATAGAATTGTTGGGGTAAATGTCTGCTGAAAATCGATGGCTATGTATGTGTGAGTTAATTTCAGACCTTACTCTTCTGCTGTTAAGTTTGTAGTTGCATAATTGTGGCAAGTATGTATGTGTGTGTGTATCTCTATGTCTATTTCCACTTTATTTATGTACTCGAGGAGTAAGTGACACCTGCTTTACAAGTCCTTCCCGACTCTTGTCCCATCTCTACTGCTACTCTGTCCTCCTCTAACCCACACCCTCTTTATTGAAAGTGCTGATAAAGTTAACAATCTCATTCTTATCAAATATAATTTCTGCTTATTTTATCTTGTTCATAATTTATTTTGAAGTATAACAGTACTTGGCATATAAGTGCTTAAGAATACTGGCTTAATGAACAGATGAATTAATCCAGTGTCAACTAGATATGAAGGACTTAACAGAGTTCAAAAGATGTTTATTTTTAGAAATCATTTTCGTTCCCCTGAAGCTTGCAGTTTTGTTGTGGAAATAAAACACACTTTCCTAGTATAATATAGTGCAATAGTTTATAAGAAACAAAATGCTTGCTAAAATCAGTACTGCTGGAGAGATCAGAGATCAGCCTGATCCTGTGGCTGCACTAGGGGAATGATAAGAGTTTCCCAAATTTGGGTGAAAGAAAAGGAAAATATGGTGGAACAGCAGGAGCCATGTGTCACTCAGAATTGTCATAGCAATGGGTTCATGTAAAGAATTAGTGATAGGACTCAAATATAGATTCTTCCTGTGGAAAATTCTAAGTGTGAGCTGAGCTGTGGAACTGTTAACTCAGTGGCTACAAAGAAGCTGTGGCCAATTCTGAGCAAGAAAGGGACATGATGAATTCATCCTTTTAATAACGTTAATATGCGTTGACTGAGTGCAGCATGGATTATCTGTTGGCAAATAAAGTACATGTTTGTGTGAACCTGTGAACTGATATAATAGGTGAGTGCCAGTCTGTTTAATTACAAACTCCCATGGGTCAGAAACGCAGGTAAATGGAGGGCACTAATCTGGAGGCTAGCACAATTTATGCAGGCTCAAACTCAAACATTATATTTGAGAGGATTATTGAGGCAGGAAGCTGTGGTGTTTACAGCCTTAAATTTTCAGTCAGAAATAAACTTCTTTACCAATCCTATAACTTGTGTTTCTGGATGAGGTTAATACCTATAATTAATTCTGGATTAGGTTAGTTATTTTGCTGTTTTGTCTTATTTTGTTTGTTTTCTTGCTTTTTAAAAATTATTATTTTTTATTTAGCTTTTAAATTTTTACAGACTGCATTTATTTTGTTTTACATTTTGGGCACAAGGTGGGGTATATTTTTAATCCTTTCAGTGTCTCAATAATGTTTAGGGACCTTATGGAAATCTGGTTTAATGCACTAGAAAATAATGCAGGCAGCATAGCCTGACAATCCTGGATTTTAATTACAGTGCTGTTTTCACTAGTGATGTTGGGTCAATCACAACTTGAACCTATTTCGCCACGATTAATATGTCACAGTCTCCTTAAAAGAAATGCAATTAGATTCACACACATATATATATTTAAATAAATATGTATGTATATAGATACATACATATATACCAATAACCCTTTTAACATGATGATGATAGTTAATAGTTACCTACTACATGCTGAACACTGTGCATAGTGCTCATATTTATTATCTGCATTAATTGAGTAAACACTTCAATAAAATCTTAAATTTGTTCCTCAGACCCCAATGAGAAATGTGCCCAATAGTGAAAACCAAATGTGCTGTATTTTGCATGCCAAAGTACCATTGTACATGTGTGTATGTGACTGTGTGTGTGTGTACACGTGTATGGAGTGGAGTAAAAGGTGAATAAAGGCATGGGTTATGATGACAACCCACTGCCTCACTTACAAAAAATCAAGTCTTTGACAGCCTTCCATGACACAATGGGTTTTGCTCTTGATTTTCTATTGATTGTCTTGCTTCACACAGAATGGTACTGGATGATTTCCCTTTTCTGTTCACCTGGTTTGGGACAGGAAACATAATGTTACAGAATGTGTATATCTAACTCCCAAGGACTTTTTTTTTTAATGTCTTAGATTTTCATTGTATTCTGTTCTTTTCCCCACCCCAGTAGTTTCTATGCCAAATCTTTCCCAGGCCTTCACTATTAAAGCCTTAGTTTGCTTGCCTATTCAATTCTTATCCATAAGAAGCAGAAATCTCCTGCTAGATGCATTTTAGTTTGCAATGCATTCCAAATTTCTTGAGTTAAAAGACAAACTGCTATCTGAGAAGCTTTGGGATTCTTTAAACTTTATGATACCTGTGGTTCTGATAAAGTGTGTTTGGCAACCAGAGCATAAACTCACTTCTACATTGGACACTGTATAGATTTTTATTAAAGTATTTCAAAGAATTTCATTTGTGGTGATTTTTGACAAACTGCTCAGCCTTATAAATGCTTCAGTTTTCCACATTTTTGCCTTATTCTTTGCCTCTCAGAAAAGTTCTGTGAAATTACACACATACACACACACACACACACACACAAACACACACACAATTTGGATTTGCTAATCAAAGGTTTCTTATCCTTTGGCAGTCAAGGAATTCTTATGACTATTTCATTATCCCTGGAATATGACATGGCCACATTAACTATTAAGTGCCCATATAGTGTTATCATAACCTATAAATATAAACTGATTCACAAATTTATACAACTCAATGGAATTTTAGATGAAAATTATTAATAACTTTGGGGAATATGCAAACTCTAAATGGCCAATAGGTTTCATCTTGATTGCCAGCTCTGATTGATAAGATGTAATTATCTAAGTTGCTTTGAGATGGAGTCTTCGCTGCATCCAGTGCACCTGGAATGAATGCCATAGTCATTTAGTGATACCTTTGATGTGACAGAATGGGGAAGTTTAGCAATCATGCATGGGATTTTGCAGAACTTATTAAATAAACAAATAAGAAAGCAAAAAAGCTGAAGTAAAGAGAACTTATAGAGTTTGCAAGTTTAGAGTGTGAAATCACTATGCATTTGGAGTTTGAATTGAAGAAAGTCAAAGATCTATTTTGAAAGTTGACTATTATTTGAGAATGTGGAGAGCAATAGGAATGTAATTTTTTGATGAAGTCATTTAAACTTGGATCTCTTCTTAAAGTTGTGAGGTTCCTAGCATCTGGTTTTGAAGTTACATTAACCTCTGTTCAAATTCTAGTCCCTACCACCTTAGGTCAATTTCTTTAACTCCTGTTTTTCCTCATTTACAAAATTATGTTGATTGATGTGAGGTATATGAGGTACTTAGTATAATGCTAAATGCACAAGAAATTCATTCATTTGTAGTCGCTGTTGTTTCTCCTACTAGAGTAGTAAAGTAAATAAACTTACTTAGACTGTGTAAGTAAGCTTTTTGTCTTTGTGACTAAAATGCCTGACAAGAACAATGTGTAGGAGAAATTATTTATTTTGGCTCACAAATTCAGAAGTCAGTCTGTAGTCAATTGACTCCATTGTAGAAACATCATGGCGGAAGGGCATGGTTAAGAAAAGATGCACAGTTCATGGTAGCAAGGAAGCAGAGAAAGACCATAAGCCAGGAAAAGATAAATCCTTTCAGGGCATGCCCCAAATAACCTACTTCCATCAATGAGGTCCCACCTTGTAGTAGTTCATTCAGCTAACAATGGATTATTCCTTTGGATGGAGATATGATGTTCTCTTTGTCTCACTCCAATACTGGAGATCTATATATTTTTGAGATCAGAACCTTTATGATACTGTCATTACCTAAAAGTCTTACCTCTGAATCTTAGTGCATTGGAGACCACACTTTCAATACATGAACTTTCGAGGGGGCATTTCATATTCAAGTCATAACATTCCTCAAATGGAAGATCTCTTGGGTCAGCAAACATTTTGAACTTGCTCTCTGTTGTAAGCCTTCTCTATATGGAAATTGAAGGTGGAGGATGAGAGGTGGCTGTGGAAAATGAGAAAAAAACAATATAATGTCAATATATTGTCTATCAATATCATCACTTTTTTCCTTATTCTGATTTACCCAGATTCTCTGATTAAAGTTAAAAGTAGAACGAGCACTATTTGCTTATTCAAGGAATCCTTCTAGATTGTATTCCCAGGTAAAAACTTTTCATGTTTTAATGGCTTCATTAGAATTCTTCCCTCCTTGCCCCTTTCTTCAGGAATTGTCACTTATATTAAAATTCATGTTCAAAGCATATCTAAGCAAGAAGGTGGCTTTTTGGGTTCATGTTCTAATTGATGACACAAACTACTAATTAAATGCATCTGTGTCTAATCAAAACATATCTAGAATTCAGCCGTGCAGCTGTGCACCAGGGGAGCTGCTTGGCAGATTTGATCGGTGATGACATAAGTACATAATTTGTCCCTCGGTCAGTGGTTCCAAAATATGGCAGAATCTCAGAATCTGTCAGAGGAGCTTTGAAAAAAATCAGTGCATGCTCTCTCTGCCCCATCCCTGATATCGGCACCCTAAGATTTGTTTTTAAACCTCCCAATGAAAGTGTTGATCATCAACCAGGATTGGAAACTACATATAGTTCTAGGCCTAAAAACAGTGCCTGATTTGATCCAGGGTTATTAATTTCATTTGCCTTTTCTTTAAAATCCCAATTTAGTCCTTTTAGGTTTTTTTTGTTATTGCCCCTTCCTTGACATCCTAGTGGGATTTTTTTTAACTTGTTGAAAACGGCAGCTGTGTTTTACTTTAAAAGAAGAGGCAGGCAAGACTGGCTTTGCTTCAATGTTCTTATATGCAAAAATTCCATTTATGATAGTCTAGTCTATGGAAATGTCACTTATTGTAGTTCTTTCAAGATCCTGAGAAGCTTTTAATGGGTGACTGCTCCCATATAGAAAGATGATTGTTACTGACAAATGATAATAATAATGCTAACAGCATGGTGAATATTAAATAGTATATATGTTTAAAACATTAACCTGCATTGTTTGGTTTTATCATCATGGGTTGTATTTGTTCATAAAAAATATTCCCATCCTTTTCATACTTGAGTCCTGTAGAACTTTAAAGATTAATATGCCCTCAAATTGAAATATATATTTAAATTATCACAGAGGCCTTATGTAAACAAAATAAAATTTAAATACTATAGTCTTCATCTCTTGTATTGCTCACCATTCTTTCTCAGGTTATGGTTTGATCTTTTTTGCTTATAGTTTTTATTTTAAACCTCCTCACATGCAGTAACTACTATGTGATGTGTTGAGTTCATTGCCAAATATGTTTGCATATTCCTACTTCTTACAGGATGGCATGAAAAAGTGAAACTGAGGCTCACTGTGATAAGCAGTGTGTCAAATTGGATAGCAGTGTGAACCTAGGTCTCTCTAACCATAAAAACTATGTTAAATTGTTGTAGTTTTTATTTTTTTTTCCCACCAGGGAATCTGTGTGAGGCAAAATCACAACACAATGCCTTACCCTAGTAGGTACAGAAACAACATTTTAGAATTAGAGGAATTGTAAGAAAATGACCAAAATAATAGCTTAAAAATGATTTTACCAGACTGTATTAAAAGGAAAAGAGAAGAAAGAGAAAGAAAGACATTACATCTGTTTATTGTATGAGCTCACAAGAGAAATGAAAAGAAATGACCATCAGGTCAAAGTACAGTTTTAGATGGTGGACCTAAATCTTAGATCCCAACCTCAAGAATACCTCTCATGCACGTGTGGTTCTGAATATGAATATGAACCCAGGGCCTTGTGCATGCTAGACAAGCACCATACCACTGAGCTTCAACCTAGCCCTCAAGCATAATAATAAAAGCCTGACCCAGATTCAAAAGAGGAGCAGCAACCAGATTGGTTTTGTTGATGAATAGTCATATATGCCCATTATGCAATAAATATTCCCTGCTGCATGAATATTTAAGTAATTGAAAGAACATCTTCGTGACTGTTTGACTTAATTTAATGGCAAAGCTTAATCTTTAGAGAGGCTATCAATCAATAAAATATCAAAGACATGCACAGGTGTGCTCAAAAAAAAACTTTCTTGTCAACAATTTTGCTTCCTTTTCATTTCATGTCATCAAGGTCCACTTTGAATTTTCTTTCCAGGAATCAGGACCAAAATTTTTATTTGGCACTGGAGATAGACCTATTTCCTCCCTATAAAGAGTTTGTAGCTCAGTGGTTTATAAAGCATGAGAAAGAAATCTTACTGCCTTCTGCACCAGTTTTGAAGAGCAAATCCTGCTCTGATTTAAACCTTTTTTTTTTTTTGTTCAAATCTTTTGAAACCATAAAGATAGTAACAATGAAAGTCTACATGAAAAGAGATGAGCTAGGTAGAAAAATGATGCAAACTCAATTCAGAAAGATATCTTTAAACCCAATACTAAAAACCAGTTTGTATTTCCTTTTTTATTCTTGATAATAGGAGTTCTGTGAACAAATATCCATCCTGAATTTTACTAAAAATTCCATTACTTGATGCCAATATATTATGTTCACCTGGGTTCTTTCTAGCCAAATATATAAGAAAGTCATTGAAATGTGGAAAGAGCTATAGAATAAATCTTTTTCAAGCACAATTTAGGTGTGGGGCCAAAAGGAAGTCAGAATTTCAATTTGCTCTTTATAACCAAGGGTTTTATGCATTTAGAAAATAATTCAAGGTTCCTTTGAAGAAATGATGCCATTTGATTTCTGGTAGTCATTCATCTTCTCTATTTTGATACTAATAAAATTGGCTTCTAAGTACCTTGGGCTATATATATATATATATATTTTAAATCTTTGTTCAGTATTCTTTTTAAAAAGAGTCATCTAATTACTTACTTAACATTGGGACATGGACAGTAGATCCTTGAAACTAAGAACCCCAAGGTAAGATACCCAAATATCATTCTCTTTTTTCTTTGCCTCTTCCACTTCTTTCATGGCTTGCTGGAAAATGATTTCTCCCCCTGTCTCTGTCTCTGCCCCACAGCTTCCTCCCATGGGCTCATTTCTAGAGTGATCTTTGGAGAGATTCATCTGTTCTCTCAAGGGTAATGACTATAAAAGCCCCTCATCCATGAAAGTCAATTGGAATCCTATACCCAACCTGCTGCTGGAGGAATGGATTTTATACTCCAGGAGTTGACAACATGCTGCAGGAGGGCAAATGATCCAAATATCCAACTTACCAAGGCCCCTTCTCTTCTCTTTACTTCACTTTCCTCATGTGTATACCACAGACAGCTGGGCTGCTTAATCTCTAGGGTCCCTCTCCGTTATGGTACTGATATCCTGCAGTGCTGGGAACTGGTTGTTTCTTTTCAAGAGAAAATTTGAGGTAGCTTTGTGGGCAGAGGACAGGAGATGAGCTGGCATGGCCCTTGTTTCTGTCTGATAATAGAGAAGTCGAAACTGGCCTTAGGAGGGCTGTCAATCCAAACACACAGAGGTGATCCAATAGAAATGCAGGATCTAAAACTTGTGTCTAACATTAAGTCAGAAACTCATAATAAAATAAAATTAACAACAACAAAAAAATCCTCCTGAAAGGCATTTCACCTTGAAGGATTCTCATCATCAGCCGAGTGTGCCTCTCTGCTACTCGGGAGCATTGCTAAGAGTTCAGATGTAATTTCACATTTGGCACAAAGCCAATTGTCAAAACCAAGAGAGAAGTCAGGGTTCAGGCTTCCTTAGGCTTCCCCTACCACCCCCACCGCTGAGTGGCTGGAATTTATGATTTTCCCAGACAGGGAGAGATGATCCTATTTGAGCCCTAGGCAGTCACTGCGGCTCCTTTGTTGGTTCCCCTGCTTGGCAGAGGCCTGCTATGGCCTGACTGAAATGTGTCAGTGGCAGCAGTTGCTGCCATCCCTCTGGCACAGCCCTGCCACTCTCAAGCCACTGAGGGCATCCTGCACAAAATGCTTCCTGACAGCGGGGCCCCAGCCACACGGAGAGATCAAGTGGCAAGGTGCAGAGGTGAGAGGATTTGCTTAAAGCGGGAAACTAAATCCGTCCATCAGCATCTTTCCTTTGTGAACCAGTTACTGCAGAAATGTCAGAGAGATCCGGGCTTTCAGGCAACCGACCTTCCCCCAGCAGTTATGCAGACTTGAGTCAATCTAGTGTAAACAGACACAGCACCCAACGGTTGTCATACTGTTGGCAGAGCAAAGATTGTGTAGTCTGTGCCTTCAGAAGAGGAAAACATAAAGGTGACAGTGACTCATAGATTTGGGCATTGTAGCCTCTGTGTGACCATGCAGAAGGGGCCTTCCAGATCTTAAAGCCTCCAGCTGCAGAGACTGTAAGGAAAAGCTTTGTGCTTTGTTTTTCATAAGCTCAACAATATCCAATTCAGGGAGATTTGGTCTGGGAAGGAGATGGGAGGAGGAGTGGAGAACAACTTAGTCATGTCCTATTTTCACCCTTCCAGTTTATCTGTCTCTTCTCCCTGACTTCCTTCCTAGAAGGAGAGAGAGGGAGAAAGAGGGGGGGGGGGGGGAGGAAGGAGCTTAGATTGGGAGAGCAGGAGAGTTAGGAGAAATTGCCAGACACTCAGAGGAATAACAACAGCAAAACACTATAATTGTGAAATAGTTATCTTTCCTATGAAATCTCAGACTCTATTTTGTGTCTTTGATTGTCATTTTATTCATTCATGTGTTTATTAGAATACTCATTAATTCACTCAATAAATTGTTGGGCATCCACTATGGTGAAGACCCTGAGGTCTGTCCTTAGTCTATAATAGTGATCAGGAAACAACCAGGTCACTGCCTTCTTAGCAGTTCTTAAAAATAAATAGACAAACTACAAAATGAAGATTGTAGGAAGTGCTAAGTGAAAAATAAATAGATTGAGAGGGCATCTGGGGCAGTACAGGAAGGGAAGGATGGAGAAGCCTTCTGTGAGGTCTGTAGAGGACTGAAACATGACAGTGAGCTACTACAGGAAGGGGAAGGGAAGAACATTCTAGGCTTTCAGGTGTTGCCTTGTTCTCAGCTGCTCAGGGACCTTGTTGTTTGTTCTTCCATCCTTATCCTCAGGTATCATTACTTTCTACTGATGTTACTGTGAGCAGGTTTCTTCGTCTCTCTCATACTCTTTCCTTGTCTGAAAAAATTGAGGATAAGAAAGGTATCAGATATAGATTGAGGGGATTTCAGCATAAAGTGAAAAACCAGCATGGTATCTGGCACATTGTAGGAGTGACAAATCTTAACTCCCCTTTTCACACTTCCCAAACTTTTCACTTAAGTTTTGTTACAACTCTTTCAAATTCCTTAGTATAGAAGAGATAACTTTTCCTAGAGAAAGTGATATTTTAATGGTGCTTTGTTGGTCCTCTGTCTGGGCAAGGTTGTGGTTGGGGTGGCATGACATGAAAGAATGTCTCAGGCTCTTGAAGTCAAGTGATGTTGACTACTGTCTACAATTTGTGTTAAGCCCTGCAGGCTGGAAATCATAGTTTCCAGCTCTGTCTTTTTGAGTATGTAAGATCAAGGTGGCTGGTTCTTGCTTGGAATAGTGGTTATGTGGAATGTAGTCCTGTCCCTTTGTGTAGCTTCCCAGGTTTCTTCTCATCTCCGTGCATCAGTCAGCCCCTCCTGGAAGTGCCCACACTATGTCCCATTGCTTTCCTCAGCTGGATATACACCAAGGTGTTAGCCCAGTAACAGATTCTTCCTGTAAGGTGTTGCACCTGTCATGAAACTTGTTTAAAACTCATTTTGCACACCATATTTAAATTTTATTGTGTGAAAAAATTTTCCTCCCGGGATGAATTGGTATCTATAAGAAGAAGTGCTACAGAAAAGAAGCCCTTGTCCTAACGGGGAGGACAATGGAGATAATTTACTTTCTTGGTATAAAGATGGAAAATCCCTTTGTTCTGATTTGAGATCTTGCCCATGAGATTGATTCCCTCCTTTTACACAAGCATAGAGATGCTTATCTGCCATTCTTGCCTTTCTTTTCCTTGGAGATGGAGAAGAAATGGTTCTAAATAAAGTGTGTGGGTTTATAAACGAAACTCTGATATCTTCTGAGATCAACCTTCTTAAAATCTTGTCTTTAACGGACTCCATCTCTCTGAGTACTGTTGGAAGTTAAATGACCTTCCCAAGACTGCCACACATTTTTGTGGAGTTTGCCTTCCTATGAGGCTCCTGTTTCCAACATGTTGATAATTCCTTATTTTCTATTATTCTGTGATTGTTCTTTGTTTCTTTCTAGTATCCATCCACATATTGGTTGAAACTATTTCTTATTCTATTTTTCTCCTTTGGATTCTACTCAGAGGGCAGAGCCAATAAAGAGGATTATATTGCTCACTGTATAAGGGGATGTATTTGAAATCTCAATGTTACATCACTCTTTCTGAGGAGCACCTCTTTCACTCCCAATAACATGGGCTCCAGCTTCCCTCTTGATTCTGTGAGCCAACTAGAATCCCCTGAGCTCACATGACAGTGATTCCTACTGTGTCCATGTAGCATCTCTCCCATTCAGGACACTTTTGAGTGGACAGTTGTCACCAACCAGAGCTGTTCCAGGGAGATTGATGTATTGTCATACAAATAGCATCAACATAGCCAAGTAGGTAGACCAATACTGAATTTTTCTCTTTACGTGTTTCTGATGGGCTCTAGCTGTGATTCAGTTTCTGTCTTGTTCTTGACTCTAAGCATTGTCCGCAGTTAATGATCTATACGATTATCCTTTTCGGAACTCTCTTGCATTCACATTTTTATGCCTCTCATGAACTTTGGCTTGCACTGCTGATATAAAAAATTAGGCTACTGGAAGGGTGATATGCACTATCATTTGGCTTGATATATAGCTCTGGAATAGGGACAGAAGGGATGAGGGTAAGGTTTGTGGATGGATACTGAGTCAAGTTGTTCTTCGCTGAGTTCCTTGTTTTCAAAATGCAAATGCTTGAAACAACATTGTCTTTTTTTCATCTCGTTCAACCTTCTGATGAACAACATCAAGAACAAAAAGAGCTACACAGAGTTTCCGATTGGTTTTATAATGAGATCATTATCCTAGCTTGATCATGTTGTGGAAGCCACTTTCCAGGCCATAAACTGCAGTGGAACAGAAGGTCCTGAAAGAACACACATGAACAGTGGTAGGCTTGCAAACAGTCCACTCGACCCTCCTGTCCCTTTTGGCGCAGTTTGTGTGAGGTGACTGACTGCTTGTATTCTGCAAGCTCAGCTCTTTGGTATATTTCTGGGGATGTAAGAAAAAGAAAAAATAATTTGTATTTTTTTCCCAAACAGGAACTTCATGGTAATCTCATTATTGATAATTACAAAGGAAAAAGCACTCAAATGCAAAAATTAATGTCCAATTTGCCTTTTAATGGACTGAAGCAAATTTGATGGCTATTGCAATCCAATGAAATGAGGAGTTTAAAAATAAAAAAAATTTAAAAAACTTAATTAAATTTGTTCTGCCCTCACTCAAGGGTGCATCCTTGCTATGCTGTGGTTGTTACCAAATTTGTAAAATGCATTTTAAAATTACAGAATGTTTAATGGTTTTTATTTCCTGATTATAAAGCTGACATTCTTAGTACCATGTGACAGTTAAGAGGTCAGGTACTGAACCCAGCCACTTGAAAGTCCAGACCTGCAGTGCCATCTACCAACTTAGCAAGCCTCCTGATCTATTTCTCATTTTTAAAGTGCTAGTAATAACAATACCTACCTTCTACAAAAAAATTAAATTGGTTAATATGTGAAAAGTTCTTAGAATAATGTATAGTAAGTGTTCAGCAAAGGTCAAAAATAAATTGCATAGAAGTAAAAATACAGAGAGTTCATGATAAAAAGAACAAAACCAAACTCAAAAACAAACAAATCACCTACAACCCAGAATTAAGTACCTTTAACATTTGGGATGCTTTCTTTTTAACTAATGTGTATTTGTTTAAATATTCATGTGTATGTTCTGTGTCAGACTGTATTAGCATCATATGGTATCATATCTGTAGCACACTGTACATTTTTTTCATTGAGTGTTTTGCATTCCCATAGAATCACTTTTATTCCTCTTGGGAACTGAGTAAAGTCCTAAAATACATATTATTTTGGGAAATTATTACGTGGCATTTTGTTTGTGCAATAATTAAGTTATGCACCATGTCTTTAAGTTGAGAGAATAAAAAGAAGCAGAAATTTCAGAGTTTCACTTTTGTCAGTGTATCCTAAAGAACCCAAGGTGAAACTCTTTTGCTCCTTATAGTTTATCTTTTTCCTCTGGTTCTGAGGGAATGGGTGAGATGTGAAATATATATTTTGGAGTTTTGGTCATGATGGACTATGCAGTGGGGAAGAGAAAGAAAAGGAGAGTTTTAGAAGACGGACATCGTAATGTTCATATCATACTAGTGTTATGAGAATTAAATTAAATAAGACTCCCATATAATGTGCTTAGCATATTGTTAATAAAATATAATTAGTGTTGTTAATATTAATAAATTTTACTTGTTCCTTTAAAGACTATATTTTAAGTGCCTCCAAATTAATAGTCAGAAATAAATTTAAATATTTGGATTTACCTCAATCTGATTCAGATCTTTTAATGAGAGTGTGGGGAAGGAGGAGAGGATTATGAAATGGAATTTCCTCATCATTACATTTCCTTGCATTAGTGAACATTTCAATCACTTTTATTTCTTCTCCACATTCTCTGAGGATATGAGAGGAAAAGGGATTGGCCACAGGAGGTCATTCCAAGTTTCTGAGTCCAGGGTGGGCTTGCTTGAGTGACCAGCTCTAGGTACCTCTGCCCCTGATGGGCAAAGCTTCATTTCCCTTCCTTGATGTCCCCATCACTCATTTAAGTGCCACCCCAGCTTTCTCATCTGACTCCCTGTTAGACTTGCTCCTCATGGTTGGTTAAGAATCGACCAGAAATGGATTCGCAAACTATTCAATTACCTGCATTACCTTGCTTGGCTGATATCAAATGAAGCTGAACCAGCCTAGCTCTCAGACAATGTGCAACAAGATCACAAGTTCTGTTTTACCTAGCTCTGCATGACATCCAGGATTGTCATCTACATGAAAAGTCCATCAGAAAGCATGTTGCCTCTGTGAAACTTGAATCTTACACTTGCCTCATTCTCCCATGTTTCTGTCTTGTCTGAATAATGAAATCAAGTCCAAGGAAAGCTGTATCAAGGAATTATTTGCAATGTGACTTACCTTCAACCAAAACGTTGTCAGTGTCAAATTTTAAACTCAAACTCACTGGAGACGAAGGAAGAAAATTCATAGTCACTTTTCCCCTCAATCTCTTTCTCTCCTCTTACCTCTTCTTTCTCTCACCATGTGTTGTTTATAGTGTCATGAATATCACCCTCACATAGAAGGAAGAAAAGGAGGAAAGGAGGGATGGAAAGAGGGACAGGGGCAGGGTAGGAAAAGATTGAGGAAGAGAAGAAATAAGGACCTGACTTTGATCTTATCATGGAAAAAAAAATGTAATCGTCTAATAATAATGGACCATTTTAATTATGGTAAAGAGGATCATTTTAGAATGACCATAGCAATATAAAAATAATTTAATATTAGCATGTATTATTTTCCATATTGATAGTGTCAGTACAACTGTTCCAGGATTGTAGGGATTAAAAACTACTTGGTCAAATATGGTTTCCAGGTCTGGTCTACCTATTTCCTCTTTGTGGACATGTTAATAGAAGCACGCTAATGGCTCTGAGGAATAAATATTCAGTGAAGAAATGGACTTAACTTCGTTTGTCTACAGAGGCAAAGTTTATTTGCCATGGACTCTTCCTTCTGGCGTCTTTGTCTCCTTCCCTTCTTCCTTACCTCTCCCTACGCCTCTCCCTTTGTTCCTTCCTTCCTGATAGCAAACTTATTTCTCTGTTGTATGAACTAGAATATTTGGGCACTTCGCTCTGGGCCTCCTTTTCATTCCCACAGTCAGCCAACCCCTGACCCCACAGTCTGTAACTTTGCTCCTAAACTTGGAATTTCTGGCATAGATATGCATTTCCCAATGAAGATAGCCTGCTAGGCACATCAAGGAGGACAAAGATGTGACTCAGGCATGAACATGTCATCAAGGAGCATGGAGTTTAAGGAAACAAGATAAGACATGTACACAATTCTGAAAATTCCCAAGTAGAAATTGATAAATCTCATTTGAAAATTGCAGATAAAGGGTTACACATATTCAGAACAAGGAAATGTTCCTTCTTGTCTGTTTGCTCTCAGTGACTAGCAAGAAATGACTGAGAGAAATGATTTAATTATTTTGTTCAGGTGTGGGTAAGGCTGGAATTATTAAAAGACACATTGTATTTGTTCCAAACAAATAGGGCATTATGTGGAGCTACCAGTAAGCTACCTGGAGGTGCCCTTAATGGTCCTTCCACTGAAGATGAGGAGGCTCTATCCTCCCTCCTCCCTTCCCTGCTCCCTTAGTCCCTCTGTCCATCCTTCAACCTCTTCCCAATTTCTAACTGTTCTGATGCTTCATTGTTTATTTTTTTTCCTCCTTTTTCCTTTTATTTTTTTCCTTTTTTTTTTTGGAAGGGGTACTGGAGACTGAACTCAGGGCCACTGGACCTTTTTCTTTTTTATTCTTTTCCCTAATACACTATATCCTCCGCACACCAGACATCATATTCCCCCAATTATTAGTATGAGCTAACTACTTTAATTATATGGCATATGTTTTCTAAAGGGATTGATTGAGAGAGGATCAATGATTTTTACTAATCTCCTCAGAGCATAATATCAGGAACAGATCTCAAACCCAAGTCCATGTTCACCTCATTTAAGTTCCTGCTAGGGTACAAAACTATACCTATATATCTAGTGGGATCATGGCTGGATTTTCTGTACTGCTTGTGGACACATTCAGAGACAAAACACTGCCTATCCCCTTTTTAAAATATTTTTATTAGTTGTCGATGGACCTTTATTTATTTACTTATTTTTATGTGGTGCTGAGAATCAAACTCAGTGCCTCACCCATGCTAGGCAAACACTCTATCACTGAGCCATAAGTCCAGCCTGCTGCCTATCTTTGATCCAAATCAACTCTTTGGTTATCGAAACTACAGAATGAAAATGTATGGAGACTTTATGAAAAGTGCAAATAAAAAATAAGAGGATGCAAATTATGCTTTAAAGTATACACCAGTATGTACTTGAGTTCTGCAGCAAACTTGCAGATACACACACACACACACACACACAAGCATGCAAACACCAACTTGTAGCCACAAAATTCAAGAGAGGAACCACCACTAGCAACAGCACACCTGTTGATCAGCAGAGGTGCAGACACAAAAGGGAGAGCTACTGTAGGTAAGAATAAAGAGGAAACCAACAGGGAGATGAGATAAAATTGGGGGCTGGATGTAGTCCAACAGGAAATCATCCCCAGAAACATGCTGTTACGTAGTCCACCAGTTCTATTGAATTGGTTCCTGACACGCAGAACAGACTGCTGGTTATTATGCCAGAATCCCTCCCACTCAACAAATGCCCGCCTTTTACTAAAGACCAGTGGATCTCCAGGGAGAGAGGATGCGTATATACAGTTTTTCAAAATAATGCCCGTCTGTTCCTAAATGGAAATGTAAATTGCCAAGGTCACTATCTTATTTTCAAACTAAAAGAAAAATATGTCTTTTCCTTTTCTCATATGTGCAAATGTGAATAGGTTTGTGTTTTAATGCATGATGTTTAAGTAGTTCAAATTTCTTTAGAAATAATGCCTTAGCAGATTTGGTAATTATGTTTTTTGGATCATAAATAAAAGTCAGATTTTAACTCTTCAGTTGTAAGAAATTATATGCACTTTTCTTTTAGTCTAATCACCCCTTTAATAGTTGTGTTCTTCCCCATTATTAGACAATTGATAATGGATTGGTGGACCCCTGTATTCACTTAGTTACAGTTCATTTCCAGGGTATCATTATTAAGGAAAAATGTATCAAGTAACTGGGAGTGTGATACCCTTCTCTCTGTCTCTCTCCATCCATGTGTCTACCTATCTATCCATACATCCATCTACCTATCTCTTATCTATTTGTATACACACACAAAGACACACATGCACACACACACTCGCATAAATACACACACACACAGACACACACACACACAGATTCTCAACCATGTTACTAACCAGATGATCAAGGTTGCCTTAATTCTTCAGTCCTATAACTAATTCTAACATCTTTATTTTCAAATTGTAAGTTCTCTTGCTCTTGTTTTACCTGGGCATGCTTGTTCTAGAGACTGATATTTGCTGCTGGTGTACATATTCCCTCAGTGATCATTTAACAGACATTTCCAGGTTGGCTGCTGCTTGCACAGGTCCTAGATCTTTGAGCTTCTGACCCTGACCTTGAGGAGCACTCAGTCCTTAGAGAGGAAAACAAATAAGCAGTTTAGAGTGCACTGCGATAAGTTGCAAGCAAAGCAAGCCAAAAAACTCTGATAGTTTAAATTTTTCCCAGGTCAGCTACTATGCTAGGTATTTCACAAGGATTTCTTAGTTTAAAGGTCACTATGACTCTGGGTGGTGGATATTATTTTTTAACTAATGTAACTTCAAAAATTTGTTCTTTCAGTGATAACTTAATGATTGACACTTTCAAATTAGTATAATCCAAATGAATTTCAAGAAAGGAATGGTTTTTCTAAAGTGTGGGTAGTTTGGTGAACCACAGAGGTGGCAGTAAGTACCTTGCTGCTAGGAAGGGAAGAGTGATCACTACTCAGAGACCTGAGAGAGGGGTAAGCTACCAGGAGCCAGAAAGAGGGACTCACACAGAAGTCACCTTAAAAGCAAAGATGCTTAGTTGAAAGTCACAGAGTCCAGCAGATTCCACATGGAGGGAACCAGGTGAATACTTGACTGAGCTTTATCTTGCTCCCAACCTCCAGTCTCCTCATGGAATGAAGAAGATCTCAAACCAGAGGGCAAAGGAGGACATTGATTTTGTAGTACAATCCCTTGTTCTATCAGGGTGGAGAAGCGGGAGAGTAGATGGGGAGGGGAGGAGGGCAAACCTAAAACACATGGTACATTTGGATATTGTAGAAGACCATAGAGTAGTTTTAGAATGGAATAACTAATCTGAGATGCAACTTTCCAAATGGACATGTGCATGTTTGTGGATTGGCAGCAGCTGCAGTTTTACACACTAACTGACATTGGGTGCCATTGTATCTTCCTGTGGCCACATTTCTGCTTCTGCTCATTTATAACCAGCTTAGGTGAGCAGAATTGCCACAACCTATCCATCTGTTCATCTGTGTTTACCAACTGAATGGATTTGCGTTTCCAGGCCATTTGGAATCTCACCTTACTCTCCTGTGTTCTTCTTCCCTGTCCTTGGGGAGCACAACCTCCAGATGGCAAGAAGATGAATGGGTAGCCTATTTGACTCAGGCTCTTTGTGATGTCTGTAATAAATAATCTTATAAGCATATTGCATCTTATACTCTTGTGATGATTTTCACTTTTGTTATTCATTTCCAACCATCACTTCGCAAACTAGGTCAGTCACATGCACCTGTTCTGCTTCATATTTGTCAAAATTTAAATCTTTATTCGAATAGTTCAACATTCAGTGAACTAAATCTTAAGTCTTTATTTGAATAGTTAAACCTTCAATGCAATTCAGCAAGCATCTATAAAGCACCTACTACTGTGTGCTGGGCCAATTTGAGACATAAACATTTGGGCCTATGAGTGGACAATAATGCAAAGATTTCTGTTCTTGTAAAGTGAGGAAAAATGGAAAATAAAGAGAAATGAAGATAAATTATGGTAAATGAGTTAAGTGCTTTATGATAAGAAAAGGCAGAGCAGGGTAAGGAAGAGTGAACACAGAGGAAGATACAGTATGAAATTTTCAACAGATTATTTAGGGAAGGCAGTATGAGAAAGTGACATTTGAGCATAAATTTGAAAGAGACAAGGCCATGGATATCACAGAGAGAATAAGGAGGAGAGTAGGGAGGAGTGTGCCTGGATTATGCATTGAGTATCAGGGTTCCTGTGGCTGGAAGGGGAAGGACAAGGGAGGGCAATAAGGGCAGAAAATAAAGAAAACAGTGGATAGAAATGCCGCAAAGCACTTCAGGCCATTGGAGGAACTTTAGATTTTTATTGAAGTGAGATGGGCAGCCAATTGGTGGGTTTTGATCAGAAAAGGTTCTGATTTAACTTGTATTTTAAATCAGTATTTTTGCTGTTTTGTTGAGAAAACATCATGGCAGAACAAGAGTAGAAACTGGAAGGCTTATATTAAGTAATAAGTAGATATTATCAAAAACCACTTTCACTGGGTACAGGGGTGCACACCTATAAATCCTAGCCAACTGGGAGGCTGAAGCAGGAGGATCACAAGTTCTATGCAAGTCTCAGAGTTTAGTGAGATTCTGTCTCAAAAAAAAAAAAAAATTGGGTATGTAGCCCAGTTTAATTAACTTAACTCCTTGGTTTAATTCCCAGTACTGGAAAAGGGGAGAGAGAGAAAAAAAAAAGACCACTTGTAAAAATTAAAGGAAGTAATCACAGAAAGATGAAAGTTGCCTTTTAAAAGACCAGTTGAATCATGCTGTTCTCCCTGCTTGAGTATCATGCATGAGGGTCTTTATCTCTCAGTTCTTCATGTATTTATTCACATGGTTATTTTTTAAAGTTTATTATATATCTACCCAGTGCCAGGAGTTATTCTGGATGCTGATGACAAGACACATTGTCCTGCACTCAGTGAATTTACGTTATAGCAAAGTAGACAATCTAATAGTTATTTAGGTTCCTTCACTATGTTACGTCACTCTTGTTTTCTATTTTCATCAAGGTCCAGTCTTATTACATCACGTGACATTCTCAAATATGTCCATCTACACTTTGAATGTCAGCACATTTGGTCATTTCTTGTGTTCCAGGTTTAAGAGAGGCTATGTTGTTTTGGAATTGCTTTGTTTCCATGAGCTCATCTAGGACAAGCCAGCTTTGCAGTTAGTAGGTTTGTGGCTGCTGTGGGGTTTCAGCTACATCCATCGTTGATGAGGGCGGGGTTAACTGCCAGAGGATGATGCTGGTTATAAATCAATTAATTACACATAAACTTATCTAATCAATAAAGACACAAGAGCCAATACTCTTTTCAAATGGGAGGGGGTGTGATGGATCGGGTCATACCAGATGTGGCCTCTAACAGGATTGAGTAGCCCACTTCTCCTTTATTTTATGGTCACACAGGTAAAGGGGGCTAAGTCCGGGAGGGGATTCTTCTGTGACGAACAGGATGGGGTGGAATCAGGGGAACCATTTGCTCAGGGAAACTAGCATATCCCCAGATGGTAAACCACTCCTGGCCTACCTCCTCCCAGCGATCTGGAACAGTCTCTTATGGCTGCCAGTACCTGGAAGTCAGGCCTTTATGTCCCATGCCTCAACCATGTCTGATTCTGCTAAACATGAATGGCTCCCCACATGTAGCCACCTTAAAGGCTCAGAATATTGTGCCCAGATGGCAAAATGCTGCCATCACTCGGCAGAGGACAGGGTGTTTTCAGATTTGAAGCTAGTTGAATAAGACGGTCTCTAGCACCCTCTGAATGGTGGGGTTCTGATGGTTCTTTCGGTGGCCTGTTAACCTGGGTTGAACAGTGTTTCATCTGGGTAGAAGAATTCAGCTATGAATGGCTAAGTGGAGAATTTCTCAGAGATGAACCAGTTTGATTTTCCTCCTTCAATGAGCAACCTGGACCTTAAGTGAGGCAGCAAAACAACCATTTGGCAACAAAGGGTAAAATCACTTGGGTTATCTAGACAGCATTGTGAATTTTCTTTTAATGGTGAATTTACCAGGGACATTAAATCTCTTGTTTCATGGGTAAACAGCTTCAGATAAGTTTTACACAATCAACTATTATGCAACCTCTGGTTTATGACGTTAGTACTCAAGGTGGGAAAGATCGAGTGTTTTGAAAACAGATTCACAGAAATTATTTTACATGGAAATGGTAGAGTAGATGCATTAATGAAGTTTCTCTTTCTACTATATTCTTAGTAATTAATCTTTCCATCTGGCTTTTACCTAATTATTGTAGCAATGTATAATGTACGGGTGGATATTTGAAGTTGAAAATGACAGATTTAGTACCACCTGTATCAAAGAGTAGCTCTGTGCCTTTAATGAAAACATTTGATCTCCGTTCCTTCTACTTTGAAATGGAAATATTATAATTATTTGAACTGTCCTCTGGGAGGATCAAGTGAGATAATGAGTGGGAAAATATTTTATAAACTATAATGCAATAAAAATCCATTGGTTATTGTTATTGCTCTTGTACTTTTTCCTTTGTGAACCGTATGGTCCTGTGGTCAAATACTAAGTTGCTGTTATGGTTATAGTGTAGGAAGAAAATTCACACACACACGTGCACACACACACACATACACACACACACACACACACACACAACTTTTCCTGTGGCTACTTCAGGAAAAAAAATGGTTCCATGCAGCCCAACTCACACACATACATGCATATGTGCATTCCCACAAATTGAGGCCATGTGTTCTCAAATCATGAATTGGAGAACACCATCACCTTATCACAACTTGAGTAATAAATTTGAGAAGGAGTCTCTTATGTTTCTTTAGGATTCTAAGAGAAATCAGTTATATTGGGATAAAATAACTATGAATATGACTTCTATTTGTTAAAGGAACTCCTGATCTTCAAGTTCATTTAAATCAATGAATTCTATTTCAGTGGTTAAGAACAGCAGAAATGAAAATAGATTTACATTACACATCTGTCAAATAATTTTGTGGGAGTGAAAGAACTAATTGATAATTTTATTCGGCACATGCTGCAGGTTGCCAGTCATTCCAGTGGATCCTGCGATCAGTAGGGTCTTAAAAAATAAGGTTGACATCATCAAACATTTATTTCACTTCTGCTTATTGCCAGGCAGTGTGCTAACTCATGCACGCATCTTCTGTTAATCTTCCCATCAACACTGTAGGACTGATGTCAGTGTTCTTTGGTTTTTGGAGGGTTGAGCAATCTGAGGCTGAGACAAGAATGTACTTTGTAGGCTGCCATGCAGATTTTAATTTAAAGGAGCCTGAATGTTAGAGTTCTCCACCTCCAGGACCTAGGCTTTTAATTACAATACTTTGATACCTCCCAATTTGAGAGATCTTTTTTTTTTCTTTTTTTTCTTTTTTTTTTTTTATTGTAAACAAATGGGATACATGTTTTTTCTCTGTCTGTACATGGCGTAAAGGCATACCATTTGTGTAATCATAAATTTACATAGGGTAATGTTGTTTGATTCATCCTGCCATTTTTTCCCTTCCCCCCCTCCCCTCCCACCCTTCCCCTCCATCTATACAGTCCTTCCTTCCTCCATTCCTGCCCCCCTCCCTAAACCCAACTCCAACCCCAACACTAACCCTTCCCACCCCCCATTATGTGTCATCATCCACTTATTAGCGATATCATTCTTCCTTTGTTTTTTTGAGATTGGCTTATCTCACTTAGCATGATATTCTCCAGTTTCCTCCATTTGCCTGCAAATGCCATAATTTTATCATTCTTTATGGCTGAGTAATATTCCATTGTATATATACCACATTTTCTTTATCCATTCATCAATTGAAGGACATCTAGGTTGGTTCCACAATCTGGCTATTGTGAACTGAGCAGCTATGAACATTGATGTGGCTGTATCTCTGTAATATGCTGATTTTAAGTCCTTTGGGTAGAGGCCAAGGAGTGGGATAGCTGGGTCAAATGGTGTTTCCATTCCAAGTTTTCTAAGGAATCTCCACACTGCTTTCCAGAGTGGCTGCACTAATTTGCAGCCCCACCAGCAATGTAAGAGTGTACCTTTCTCCCCACATCCTCGCCAACACCTGTTGTTGCTTGTATTCTTGATAATTGCCATTCTAATTGGGGTGAGATGGAATCTTAGGGTGGTTTTGATTTGCATTTCTCTTATTACTAGAGATGTTGAACATTTTTCCATATGTTTGTTGATTGCTTGTATATCTTCTTCTGTGAAGTGTCTATTCATTTCCTTAGCCCATTTGTCAGTTGGATTATTTACATTCTTGGTGTAGAGTTTTTTGAGTTCTTTATAGATTCTGGAGATTAGTGCTCTATCGGAAGTATGATTGGCAAAGATTTTCTCCCACTCTGTAGGCTCTTTCTTTGCATTGCTGATAGTTTCCTTTGCTGAGAGAAAGCTTTTTAGTTTGAATCTATCCCAGTTATTAATTCTTGCTTTTATTTCTTGTGCTATGGGAGTCCTGTTGATGAAGTCTGGTCCTAAGCCGACATATTGAAGCTCTGGACCTACTTTTTCTTCTATAAGATGCAAGGTCTCTGTTCTGATTCCGAGATCCTTAATCCATTTTGAGTTTAGTTTCGTGCATGGTGAGAGATATGGGTTTAGTTTCATTCTGTTGCATATGGATTTCCAATTCTCCCAGCACCATTTGTTGAAGAGGCTATCTTTTCTCCATTGCATATTTTTGGCCCCTTTGTCTAGTATGAGAAAATTGTATTTATTTGGGTTTGTGTCCGTGTCCTCTATTCTGTACCATTGATCCACCTTTCTATTTTGGTACCAATACCATGCCGTTTTTGTTACTATTGCTTTGTAGTAGAGTTGAAGATCTGGTATTGCGATACCCCCTGCTTCACTCTTTCTGCCAAGGATTGCTTTAGCTATTCTGGGTTTTTTATTCTTCCAGATGAATTTCATAAGTTCTTGCTCTATTTCTGTAAGGTACATCATTGGGATTTTAATTGGAATTGCATTGAATCTGTATAGCACTTTTGGTAGTATGGCCATTTTGACAATATTAATTCTTCCTATTCAAGAACATGGGAGATCTTTCCATCTTCTAAGGTATTCTTGAATTTCTTTCTTTAGTGTTCTGTAGTTCTCATTGTAGAGGTCTTTCACCTCTTTTGTGAGATTGATTCCCAAATACTTTATTTTTTTCGAAGCTATTGTGAATGGGGTAGTTTTCCTAAGAGAAGGAAGAAAAGGGGAAGAGCATGAACTCATACCCTACAACCCTCTTGTAAAGCACTATTTTTAATTACTTCCTCAAAGTTTCCACCTCCTTAATACTTTATAACACTACAACACAGATCAAATTTTGACATAAACTTCAGAGGGGTCATATTCAAACCCATGTAGGTGGTGAAATTTATTTAATATCAATTGGCTGGTTTGTAGGGGGGAAAGGTATAGATTGTGGGGAAATAGACGTTCAGGCCAATATTTTGGTATGTGTTGGTATAGAAAAATAATTTGATAAATCTGTGAGCTGCTGGTGACTTTGACTGATGTATACCATCCAAATACTGAGCTACCTCTGGTCTTTAGACTAGATCAGATTGGGGAAGTAGATTGATAAGATCTAATTGGTTCAAGAACAAGGTCATTCTGCGACCTGTAGTTGAGGATCTCTCATCGTTGGAAATTATCACTCAGTTTCCTCTTTTTTTCCTCTAGACGTCACTTCATGTTCATAAAGATCTCATTTTTTTTCCTGTTATATATAACATAACAATAGTACATGAAAATAGTTACTATTGGGTGCTTATCATATGAAAAGCACAGTGGAGAAGACATATTACTAATGTGATTAGTAAGTCTAGCAAACATCACTTCCCTATCCCCATCAGCCTCTATTCACGTGGGTTCCCATTATTGCTGGTGTTTTTATTTACAAATTTTTGCCTGACTCTAAATTCTAATACCTTAATTTTTTAAAGCCAAGTTAATGCTGAATTTCTGCATGATTTTATTTTGTGTATCAATAATTAATACCATATGCAAAGAGGCTATACTTAAAGGTTGTAAGAATTATTAGACTCTACCAACAATACAATAATTAATTCCTAAAGCAATTCTTAAATAAATTTTTCAGAAGTTTAAAAAGTCTTCTCTATTGTTCGATATCTTACCTAAAATGTCTAATTCAGTATTTTCCAAAATCAGTTTTAGGGAGCGTGATATTTCTCAGCGTGTTTGCTCTGGATAAAGAAAGCCTTGATCTACTTTCTCACTACATATCATATGCCTCCCCCACACTGGAAATGGTAGTGTTCATTAGCATGTGAAAAGCTCTGAGAAGACCCAGCAGAATAGTCTGCTTTGCTTTATAGTCCCCCAAAAGTTTGCAATCTTGAGTTCTTCTTTGAACTCTATCTCTGGCATCAAAAAGAGAAATGCTCTCACTCTGTTACTCCTGTATTGGGAAGATAAGGTGAGACAGAAATTTCTAGAGGCAGAAATATAAAACCACAAGGAAACTCCTACTAGGTGAACATTTGCTCTCTCTTCTTATAGGTTGGATTTCTAATTTCTTTCTAACAGCAACAACAAAAAGTTTATAACAGAGCTTTGGTTTCTCACAGCAGCTAGCTAACTTTAGAGATGGTTAGCATTTGCTCTTACTGGACTTCAGAGATATAGGTGGAATATCTTGCATTCTTTCTCACCTTTTATGCCTTTATCTTTTTCTTTTCTGGTTATATCTATCTTTTTTTTTTTCTCTTCCTCTCTGAACGTAGCCTCACTGTGAGAGTTCAGTTTACTGCCCTGAGTAGCTTATTTTTCCTGAAGATGTAATTTGGATGCCCTGATTTAAAATAGTCTCTGCAGATGTTTTCACTGAGTGAGCTCTTTAAAGCATCTCCTTGGGTGCACAAGGTCCTCTGCCTTTGTGTTTTCCAAAGGGGCACAGTTAGCATCCAAATTAATGTGCAGCTATGATCACATTGGAACAAAGCAGGGTTGTGTGATGACTCATTGGCTAAACAGTTTTTACATTCTTTTAACGATTTATATGTGTGTGTTGGGATTACAAGAGGAAGTACACAAATATCCATAAGCAGAAGTGCAGTCACGTGGAGAGACCTTTATGTAGCATTCTGGCAGTATTACTACCCACTGCCAAAATGGGACTCTAATAATTCTGCAAATTCAGACTTCATCTGGGATAACTCTGTGTGTTATATTATTGTAAAGCCCTGCTAGTATTACCATGGTTTCCTTTACACAAAAGAAATTAAATACATCTCATAACTAAGTCTAATAATAGCTTGCCTGTGCAAAAGGGAAAGACAAGGAGAAAGGTTTCAAATTAATATTTGAGTAATGCAGCACTAACCAATGCTGGTCTGGGGTTGGTTGAAAACAAAATGATCTGAGTTCGTGCATAATCGGTGCCCATAGGAAGATGGTGTGAAATGTCATTTTTATAAGTGACACTGCATTTTTAAAAGTAGGACTGCAGACTTGGCCAAGAATCATAGAGTAGGATCAGATCCATAATAGTTATCAGATTCTAACTCTTCACAACAGAAACATTAATAGAATTCAAATTGACAAACATACGCATCATTTTATCCAACTAAAAATATGACATATTGAGCAGGCTTTATCAAATCAAAATATTATATAAACAATGTATGAATATATAGTTGAATTCTACATAACCCTGTGTTTATATGTCTACTAAAACAAACCTATATGACGAAACTGGGGAAGTAAATAAGTAAATGTGTCTCAGGTCATCTCTATACTTTATGATTGATTTTCTCCCCACCCTCCAAATATTTTCGCATGGAAAATTTAATATGCAAGAAGAATTGATCCTCTAGGCAGAATTTTTTTCCAGCACTGGAAAGTGAGCCCAGGGACACTTAACCATCGAACATACATCACAACTGCTATCCCTGCCCTTTTTTTTTTTACTTCCTATTTTTGATTTTGAGATGGGGTTTCACTACATTGCCCTGACTGGCTTCAAACCTCCTCTGATCCTCCTGCCTTAACCTTCAAAGCACTTGGGATTACAGGTGAATGCCACTGCACCAGAATTTTTATAGTCTTTTTTGGTTTTTATTCTACCTCTATATTTTGAGCCACATCCTTGATTGCTGCATGGTTATCTCCCACTCACATTTATTTAACCTCCTACTCTAAATGCCAGAAGGTAGCACCACATTACTTTTTTTTAAATATATGTATTTTCAGTTGTAGATGGACACAATACTTTCATGCTATTTGTGTTCATGTGGTGTTGAGGACTGAACCCAGGGCTTTACATGTGCTAGGCAAGCACTCTACCATGGAGTTACAACACTAGCTCACAACATTACTTTTTTTCTCACAACTTCTAAGTCATGAGAAAATAAGAAATACAAGTAAAATAGCTTATTAACATCCCTAGAGTGCCCAATAATATACAGTAACATAATTCCATATTTGGAAATTTAGGATTTCAACAAAGCCAACATGATTTTGTGAGTCCCACAGTTTTCTCTTCTCATGGTTCATTAATGTTGGATTCATGTTTTTTGATTAACACACGATCTCAAGATGGGTTAATCTGTGCTACTATACATCTATGAATGCCTTGCATTCCTGCCTGGGCCAGAATTCAGCCTCATAGAATAATACTGGCTTTATTTTCTGTGGATTGTTCACACTGTGACTGCACAATGAATAGGTCAAAGTTATCTGTGAACTCTTTCAGAATACTATTATTCTATTCATAGGCCATCGTGTCCCAGAAAGATGTCTAAATAGTGTATGTATTTTAGATGCTAATATATACTTATGCATGAATATGTATGTATGTATATATATATATGTACCTGTATATGTATATATATATATATATGTACATAATATAAATGTAATTCAGGGGAGTGCATTCTCATTTGTTTTTGTAGCTATTATGAATTAAAATGCTCCTTTGCAAAGTTATTTCACGAAAGTCAGGGGTGAGAATTGCTCAGGCAACCATTAAAAGGGAAAAGCTGAAGTAGAGACCGAGGAGGCTCAGGGTAACCCCTGTCTCTGCCCTTACTAGAGGTAATCCGAAGGTGGTGGCTGTTAATTAAAATGGAACCGCTGTGTTGTGGTAGCATTGATTTAATTTTGCTTACCTACCCCACTCCAAAATTATAGACTTAAAAGATGTAATTAACAGAAAATTAAAGATTCTCCTTCATTTTTGGTTATGTACAGGATTCCCTGGGCCTCTCCTTTCCCAGTCAGATCTCTCCCTAATGTGGAGACTTTGAAGCTGTTTTCACACCACATGAGTCAGTGGCCTTAATTAGGGCTATAGGATCATTATCTCGGATCTGAAGTTTCTCTTCTCCACCTGACCCTTCCCAGGTCAGGAGCATCTGGCCAAGTGGAAGGCAGGGAACTCTTGTCTTCTGTGCTCCCAACTTTTATCAGTCTGAGGGAAAGCCCTTGCCCACTGGAACGGTTTTCAGGTCTCCACCTACACTGACTCAAAGTGAGCTCACTGACTCGAAGCATCAGGAGCAAATCTGAAAGCACTCTTCTTTAGAACCACCTGTTCAGAACCACCTGTGGGATTTTGGTCAGTGGATGGTCCTACCTGGAATGCCTTGTCTTTGTAGTCTTTGCCAGATAAATCCATAAATGGCTTCTCAAAAATTTAAGGTCTGTTGCACTCATTTGTCATTGGATGCCACAAATGATGACATATCTTAGCGTTTGCACACACTGCTGTAAGAATCATGGACATGCAGGTATCTCTTTTATATAGATTTAATTTCCTTTAAATACCCAGTAGTGAAGGAGCTGAAGCATGTGGTAGTTCAATTTTTAGTTTTTGAGGGATCCCCTTACTGTTTTCCATAATGCTATATTAATTTGCATCCCCACCAACCATATATAAGTTCTTCCTCTGCACCATGAAATATTATTCAGTCATAAAAAAGAATGGAATTCTGTCATGTTCAGCATCCTGGGTAGATCAGGAAGACATTGTGTTAAATGAAATAAGCCAGGCACAGACAGCCAAATGCTGCATATTCTCACTCATGTGAATCTAAAAGGAGTTGATTTCACACAACTAGAGAGTGAAATAGTGACTTTTAGAGTTTAAGAAGTGTAGAGGAAATAGAATATGGTTGAGTAGCAGGGACTAAAATTTGGTTAGACAGAAGGAATAAGTTTCAGTGTTCTATAGCCTGGTACAGTGACTACAGTCTACAATAACTTAGTATATATTTTATAAAGAGCTAGAAGAGAGGAATTTGAAGATTCTCAGCATAAGAAATAATAAATGTTGAAGGAAATGGAAAGAGTGATTCCATCATTATATATTGTATGCATGCATCAATTTATCACATGATATCTTATAGATATGCCAATGAAAAAATTTAGTCTTTTAATAAACTTGCACCTTTTCCCCTCTGAACAGTTCTTCTTTGCCATTTGATTCTCATTAGGTTTAAAAAAAAAGTGCTTTGGACTAATCTCTGCCTCTGAATAAGGCAGGTTTCACCTCTAATCCCATTCCCTCTTTGGTTTTCTTATTTCAAATCTCCTTTCCTTGGGAAAGATGTTAAAGCGTGTAGGTCTGCCATGAAATGACTCCACCTCAGATACCTGCTTTGCTAAAGCTGCATTCATCTGAATTTGAAATAGACTCCAATGTAAGTCTTACCCTACCCTTTGCTCACCCTTAATTTTGTGTATTCTGTTCTCACCACCACTTCTCCAGTGCCCTTGCCATCATAGAACAGCACTAGTGATTTGTCTATGGGTGAAATGTCCCAAAGTAGAAAACTGAGAGCTACCTAGGCACCCAGCTTTTGCTGGTGGCCTTTTAATTTTCACTCAGTGCCTGTATTTGTGAGTAATTTTCATGTTGACACATTTACCCAAACATAAAATCACATGTTTACAATCATCTTAGCTGGAATTAATTAAATCAAGGGGTATAAATAGAGCTATTAATTATTATCTTCATCCCATTGTTTTGGGAATATGCAAATGAACAATATTTTCCATTCCACATCCTCACCCAAGCACCGTGCTACCAACCCACTGCATCTGCTGTAGCATTCTCGAGAAAAAGCAATGAGACGAAGTCTATGCACTTTAAGAAACTAGCTGGGAGTAGAGGCATACCATTTGTGTAATCACCTTAAAAAAAAAAAAGAAAGAAAGAAAGAAAGAAAGAAACTAGCTTGGAAGACCATAGAGCTCTCCTGACTATGGAAGTAATCCATAGAATGTAGGCCCTACACTGTGTGCAAAATCCCAGGTGTTTCGGCAAATGGCCAAGAGTGACTAGTGGCTGGTCTTACTGATGACTATAATCTGGTAATGCCTTAATTGTATTTTAGGATTCCCATGTTGAAATTCTTCTTAATGACACTGAGTGAAACCAAGCCTGCTCACTGGTTTGGTGAGTTATCATGCAGAGACAAGCTTTATGAACGCAGGTCAGGGGCCTCATGTGGCAATAACTTTGATGCTTTCTAACAACGAAGCTTAATACAATGTACATTTTACATCTCAACCCAGGTAACACATGTATGTATGTCTTTGTCCCAAAATGGTACCACCTAGTAGGTAAAACTTGCTTTCTCTCTTCTTTCTTCTCTCTCTCTCTCTCTCTCTCTCTCTCTCTCTCTCTCTCTCTCTCTCAGTCAGTGCTGGAGATCAAAGAACTTTGTGCATGCTAGGCAAGCACTTAAGCATTTTAGCACCAAGCTACACCCTCAGACCCACTGCGATATTTTCTGTTCTGTTCTCTTTCACTTAATTAATATATGTCAGAATCTATAAGTTTCAGTGCTGATGTTCATGTATACCACCCTACTGAATCATTATAGTTATTTGACACTATGTTTTTAGAATATGTCAATGTCCAATATCCCAACAAGAGAAGTACACATATCTGAAGTGTGCATGTCTATGAGATGCCACAATTTGAACATACAAGTAACCAGGACCCATAAGACCCCTCACCTCACATGACTGCTCCCCAGGGCTCTCTTGTCAGAAATAACCACAATCCTGGTTATTTCTAAGAGGATAGATTAATTTTTCTTAGGTTTGCTTGTTTGTGTACTTTATTATAACTCACATGTACCTGGCTTCTTTTGTTCACATTGCATTTGTGAGATTCATCTGTATTTTGTAAACAGCAGATTGCTTCTATATAATACTCTATTAAACATGTATAACATAGATTATCTGTTTATTTGTTATTGAAGAACATTGAAGAACAGTTCTAGTTTTGGCCTAGTGCTACTATGATAGTCTAATGCATGCCTTTGGTAAATATATGAACACATTGGTATTGGTTATAGATATCTAGGAATGGAATTGCTGGATCATAGGGCATGAGTATATTCAGTTATAGGGAGCCAAACAGTTTCCCAAACTATCCTACCAGTGGGATAGTTAAAGTTTGTAGGGTATGATTCATGTTTTCTTATGAGAACTTCGTGGTTCAGGACTGAAGCAGGTTACCAAAGTCATAGAATGAATGTATCATAGAGTTAAAACTAAAACTAAACTTCAGAGTCCAAAATTGATGTTTTTTTGTTTTGTTTTTCCTCTCTGTTCTTCATTAATACTTACAATGGCCTTTGAAGAGCTTCATTGGTCCTTTCTCCATCATCTCCAAGTTTATTGCACATATAGACACACAAATACAGATATTTACACACATAGACATATACACATACAGACACACACACATGCTGTCACTGACATAGATATACATTTACACTTTCACAACACACATTCACAGATACAAACACACAAAAAGGTATGGACACTCAGATACACGTAAACATACATAGAACCAGATACATATAGGTACAAATACACAGATGTATACATACACACACACACATACACACACATATACATACGCAAACAGCTATGGACACAAGACACATGCAGACACATAAACACATGTACACATCAAGATAAGCACACAGAACTATAATGATACGCTTGGTTAATGTCATATTTTTAATATTTTTATACTTTCACCCACAAGAGAATAAGCTCCTTGATGGTACATTTGTGTGACTCATGATTTCTTACTAAATACTTGTCTGTATACTTAATATGAAAGTGATTTCAGTTTTACAGTTTTTAAATATCTGAAGGAAAATACGTATCCTACACTTTGGCAACATGAGCAGACTAATTAGCAGACTAACATCAGTCTTCAGTTCTGTAAAACATCTACTGGGCATGCCTGTGTCCATTTACTTCAACAAAATACAATGTGTTTCAGGGGGTCTTCCTCCCACTGAAGATCATTTTCTGTTAAGGTTCTGCTGACTTATTGAGAAAAGATGCTTTTGCCAAAAATTGAATTGTAGGCCCTAGGATTTCGGAAAAACAACGTATCTTTTTAATTTTTAGTTTTCTAGACTGCATAATGAATTATCATAAACCTATCAGACCCAATTTAGCTAGGTCTTTTCAGGTTTCACAGGGTGTGATCAAAGTGTCCACCAGGTTTTAGGTGGAACTTAGGCCCTTTTCTAAGATTAAGTTTTTGGCAAAATTGAGTTCCTGGTGGCTTAAGACTGGTCCTAGCTTTCTTGGTGCTCTTTGCTGGGCCACCTGTTCACCTCCAGCAGGCTACTCACAAGACCTCCTCCCAGCTATATGAAAACTTGTTTCTTCAAAGCCAATAGGAGAATCAATTTCTCTCTCTCTCTCTCTCTCTCTCTCTCTCTCTCTCTCTCTCTCTCTTACTTTGACTTTTTTATTGGTTCTTTATAGTTATACATAACAATAATATTCTATTCATTTTAACTAATCATAAGAGCATGGAATATTCTTTGTTCTAATTCACTTCCCAGTGCTCTCCCTTCTCCCCTCCCTCCCCCGTTCCCTTCCCTCTACTCCCCTTGCTTTGGTATGCCAACTCAGATCTTGTATAAAATCACGACATCACAGCCATGACCTCCCATCACCTTGGCCATAATGTAGATTTCTCAAGTGAGGGATTGTTCCACCACCTTTGTTATTTGGCATTGGTTAGAAGCAAGTTCCAGGTCCTACTGATCCTCAAAGTGTGAGAGATGGGATTATGTGGGAATATGCCTTGGGGTCATCCTAGAATGCTCTTTACCACAATTGGCCTGGGAATTGTCTTTTATGTGGTATTTCTGAACAGGTTTTATAATTGCTGTCATGTATCTCACTCAATTGCTACTCATAGGATAAATGACTCTAGAAGCAGCATGTAGTAGAACTCACAAATATCATATCAAACTTTGAAATATACACATACTCTTTAGCATATTATTTTTGTTTCACATCTTGGCATTGAACTGGAGTCAGGCATGGTTCAGCCTTCCACTTGCTACCTTGACACCAAATGTCTTTATAGTGTGGACGTTTTACAACCTAGAGATTGCTTCGTAAGAGATTTTATATTACTTACTCTCACCTCCAGTATAAATAAGAAAAGACTCAGAAGATCAGAGGTGGTGACGACATTTTTTTTGAAAAGCAGCACGCTTTGTTCAAAACCCTCTATCCTTCCTAAGATCAAACTTTCAAGATAATATGAAACTATAGTTCTTTCTGGATTGTGTTATAAAATTTGGTTGGAAATTCGTCTGAAACTTTTAATGGGTGTAAAAGTCCTTATACATGCTATGGTGGACAGAGCATGGATAGGATGTACTGTGCTTTCTGGGAAAAGTGCCAAGCTGTGGCTTAAGGGGGCCACTATGAGGACTTTTCTTGCTTGGCTTTTTGACAAATGGCATGCCTGCTTAACCGAGACTAGGTGCAATATGGTTGCTGCCCTTTAACAAAATCATAATCGAAGACAAAAGGCAAGAGGGATAGGTAGTGGACGTGCTTAGTGGGATAATGGAGCTTGTAGATGAGGCGAGATGGCAAATGAGCACATTTCATCCAGAAAGGCTGAGAGGTAGTTAGGAGTTAATACCAATTCATGAAAATGATTGCAGCAAAAGCTGTCCAAACCTTTCTCCCTGAAAAGAGGTGCTGAGAAGTCCAATATTTTATTTTATTATTTTTGGATATGGACAGCCTGAGCAAGAAACCTTGCTTTGTTACCTACCAACCATTCTGACTTGGACTGAGTTGTTTAACCTTATAAGTCACTGCTTCCTTATCACGGAAGAGGATTAAAATAATACTTAAAGAGTTTGCCATAGTATTTGGCCCTGATAAAGACCATACCAGGATATAAGCAGATGAACTTCAAGCTACAAAGATGATAAAATTCTGGATTTCTTCAAGTATCTCATTCCTAATGGGATGAGGGGAGCGCTACGCAATCAAACAAGGAATGACAGAGCATCTGCCAAGGTCTAGAAGTATGGCAAGGAGTTTCAGCCTTTGGGAGAGGTCAGAAATAATCGAATAGGTGCTTGTTTGTTCTCTCTCTGTCTCATACCCTGTGTCTGGAGGAAGGAATTTCTTTATTTGATCGGTGTCTTTTTAATTCTGTATCAAATATTATTAAAATCCATTTTGTTTTAACCTTTCCACCAATGAAAAAATGCCAACAAGGAAGCAAAGGTGGTGAGGGTGTGCTACTGTGATGCTCATGAGCTAATGAAGGTCAATCTGACTAAGTCCCTGAGAGGAGACAGTAAAGCTAGGACCGGAAATGCTGCCTGGCATAATGTAATGGTCAGTCTTTCATTTTATTTTATTTTTTTCCTGGAATCAGTTTTCAAGACAATGAGAAGATGATGATAATGAGTACAAAGTTAAATCACTGAACTATGAATGCAATCCACTGCCTGCTTTCACTCATTCATGAATATTTATAGTACTGAGTTCTTGGCCAAACCAGAGTTTTCATGATCTTAGGGGACAAAATGTTAGGGGAAAAATACTACCTTTTTCTGCTTCTGCTTTACATTTCTGTTGCTCAACATCAAGAATAGTTTCTAGGATTACAGTGTAAGAGGAGGATAGGGAGATTGCTTTACTGTACCTCTGAGCAGAGCATGGAATGTGTAACATTTTCAAATCCATTGACGTGGGTATGTATGAGTTGGAACAAAAGACCTCTTTTCAGGTTTGTCTATCTAACTTGAGCAATTAATAATTATTTTTATATTGATTAGTAATGATTCTAAGTAGCATTTTCTTAGCCTGCAAGCTGTTAAAAGTCCACTAGAAGCATACGTTTCCTATTGGAAGCATTGAATTGGAATAGACAGGTGAACTGGGTTTTGTTTTGACATTTTACCTTGTCAGATAAGTTGACTACACTGTCTTACAAAGAACTGACACTTTTAATATGCCTGTAAAAACAGTGAAGAAAGGGAAGATTATGGGCACACAGGAAAAACCAACAACAAAACAAAAAGGGCAAAATAGCTGTGTGGTCCCTGTGAATGGTTAAATCATAGCATAATTTCTTTTCATTTAGCATTTATAGAAGACATGAGAACTCAGAAAGACCTATTGAGGATAACTGATAGTACTCTACTAAAATGAGAGAAGTTCCTTTAAAGGCCTGTGTTTCACAGTAATATTAGGTTAGGACTATTTCCATTGTCCTAACCTCATGTCTTATTGTGTATTCCCTCTGCTGTGGTTTGAACGCATGGTTTGTGAACTCTCAAAATAAAATTCAGAAGCTTCAAGGAAAGGGATGGGGGTTGGGGAGGATGGGAGTCAGAGAAGTGGAGGGAAAAGGCAAACACTGGGTAATGATATTGGCCAGATTATATTGTTACTTTTTTTGCATGTACAAATATATAACAACAAATTCCATCATTATGTAAGTATTTAATCTTCTAATAGAAAATGGGAAAATTAGCAAAAAAAAAATTATTTTTATTTTGAAACCCAAGGTCAATGTGATAGTACTAAATAGGGCTTTTATGAGATAATTAATTTATGAAGGCAGAGTCCTTATGAAAGGAATTAGAAAAATTATGGGCTGGAAGGAACAAGCTAGGTCATTTATTGCTCTTCCACTTTTGTCCTTCCACTAGGCCTTCACTGGATACCAAGTCTGCTCGTCCCTTGTTCTTGGACTTTTCCTAGCTTTCATAACCATGAGAAATAAATGCCTATAATTCATAAATTACTTAACCCCAAGTATTTTTAAATAAGACACTATCACTTCTCAAATTTACACCCACCCATACAAAACCATTTTTTTCTTATTCTCCTAGATTCTGTTAATTGCTCAATGCAGAATTATATTCCACCCTAGAATATGACAGAATTTACTGACTCTAATATTCTAACTCCCAAATGTGCCTTTCTTTTCATGAACTCTTCAGAAAATAGATACCTTAAAATATTAAAATACAGGGGATTATTCGTTGCTGATTTAAAAAGTAACCTCTATGTATCAGTTTGGGAGTCTGATTATCAAGTTAATGTTTTATTTAACTGTTACCATCCTCATTATCACTGGCTAACAAAATATAAAGCATAGCCAGAAAGAAATAAGTTTAATATTTGAGAGAAGATTCTTACCTGGAATTTCAAATCATGGAGCCCATGATGTTGAAAGTCAGTGAAATTATTGTAATTATTATATTGAACTATTATATTGTAATTATTATATTGAACTATTATATTGTAATTATTATATTGAATTATTATATATGCAACGTGTTGTAGATAATCATAATGCAATTTAATTTTTGTTTCCTACTTGAAGTTAATTTCTTGGGCCTACCTTTGCTTTTTTCCTTAGATGAAGACTTTCTGAAAATAGGTAATATGAGACCATGTAGTACTTAAAATATCTCGAATATATAAGGTTCAAAATGTTCAACTTAATAGGAAAATTCCATCCTTTCCCAACTCAGGCTGATTGCTGGTGGAAAGTCTGAAGTTACAGAGTGGGGCATGGCCATGACTGGATTCCTAAATTGACAGACTTATTTTTCTCCCCCAGCTCCATATGCTTGCTCCTAGCCCTGACTCTTCTTTGATGGATCATGGTTAGGGAGAGTCGGAAGTTGTTGAGCAGAATAGGTTGAACTTGACTACTAATCTCTTGGATTGACACCACTATCTTGCGGTCTATTG
Organism: Sciurus carolinensis; assembly: GCF_902686445.1. Classification (NCBI taxonomy): domain Eukaryota; kingdom Metazoa; phylum Chordata; class Mammalia; order Rodentia; family Sciuridae; genus Sciurus; species Sciurus carolinensis. The sequence goes on from NC_062223.1 coordinate 38,293,154, forward strand.
GACATGTGACATTAACTCTTTTTTAAAAAAATTATTGTTTTTAGATATACATGACATAAGGATGTTTTTTGGCATATTATATACACATGGGGTACAACCCATTATAATTTTGATCACATTCTTGAGGGCTGAACATGATGTGGAGTTACAGTGATTGACTATTCATACATAAGCATAGGAAAGTGATGTCTGATTCATTTTACTGTCTTTCCTATTCCTATCCCCACTTCCTTCCCTACATTTCCCCTTGTCTAATCCAACAAACTTGTATACTTCCCTTCCTTATCCTCCCTTGTTATGGGTCAGCATTTGCATATCAGAAAGAACATTTGGCCTTTGGGTTTTTTGGAACTGACTTATTTCACTTAGCATGATATTCTCGAACTCCATCCATTTACCTGCAAATGCCATAATTTTATTCTTCTTTATGATTGAAAAATATTCCATTGTATATATACCACAGTTTCTTTATCCATTTATCTATTGAAGGACCTCCAGGTTGGTTCCACAATCTAGCTATTGTGAATTGAGCTGCTGTAAACACTGATGTGGCTGCGTCATAATATACTGTTTTTAAGTCCTTTGTGTATAGACCCAAACAGTGGGATAACTGGGCCAAATGGTGGTTCCATTCCAAGTTTTCTAAGGAATCTCCATATTGCTTTCCAGAGTGGTTGCACCAATTTGCAGTCCCACCAGCAATGTTTAAATGAACCTTTTCCCTACATCCTTGCCAACATTTATTGTTACCTTTCTACTTGATAATTGCCATTCTGACTTGAGTGAGAGGAATCTCAGCGTAGTTATAATTTGCATTTCTCTAATTGCTAGAGATGTTGAACATATTTTCATATATATTTTGAATATCTGTATTTCTTCTGTGAAGTGTCTTTTTAGTTCCTCTGCCCATTTATTGGTTTGGTTATTTGTTTTTTGGTGTTAAGTTTTTTGAGTTCTTTGTATATCCTAGAGATTAATGCTCTATCTGGGGTGCAGGTGGTAAAGATTTTCTCCCATCTGTAGGTTCTCTGTTCATGTTCTTGATTGTTTCCTTTGCTGTGAAGAAGAAAGTTTTTAGTTTGATGCCATCCCATTTATTGATTCTTGATTTGACATTAACTCTTATGGTGGCTTTCATGAATCCTTTGCTGACTCATTTATGCTCTCTCTGTTTCCCCTAACTTTGCCTTTATGAGAGTAGTGGTCTCCTCCCCTACCCAGTTATTCCTTTCTTATCCCCTGTGCATCTAGAAATACATCTCCAATTTCAGATTCCCTCTGGTAAGTTGTGTACTTCTGCTGTCAGCTCTCCTGTACAGAATCCAAAATATCTCTCAGGCTTTCTCGAAAGTTAACTCCTTTCCTTAAGTAAGATCAAGATTTGGTCTTTTGTTCTTGAGATTTTTCAGATGAGGTTTAGACACCATCCTCCTGGATCTATTCTACTCTATCATCTCAACTCTGTTTTCAGTCTTGATATGAGGGACAGGATTTTCTTCCTCCTGGGAATGGGGGCAGTAAGTCATAACTCACTGAGGATGCTCACAAAAATCCTCATCAAATAATCTTCTTGAAGTCTCTTTTTTTAAGCTGAGAGTTAGGATATGAGATCACCCACTGCTTCCCTTAGGAATGGGACTCATGAATCTGTTAAAAAAAATTCCAGGATCCTTCTCTGGTCCATATGTGCCTTTGTCAGATGTAAAAATCATGAGCAACCACTTAAGATTAGCCTCATTGTAAATTTGCAAAGCTTTGGAATGCATAATTCACTGGATCTTTGTTCCTTAACCAAAATTTCTATTTCAAAATTCTGATATTAATGTACTATGTGAGGTGCAGTTTTGCTGGTGATTTTATAAACACATATAAAGCATTCTTTTTTTTTCATTCAATAAATGTTTGAGTAAATTGTGTACCAAATATTATTTTAGGCTCAGGAAATAAGATGGTAAACAAGCTACATAACATCATCATGTCTGAAACTTACATTCCTCTGAAGGTAGGGATACAGTATTGAAAAGAGGACACACAGACAAATAGTGTTATTTCAGAGAAAAGAGATGAGTGATCATGTGCTGCTTAATAGGGAGTCTTTTAAGGTAAATTGTAAAGATCTGTGAGGAAGTGGCATTTATACAGAAGTTATTCAAAATAATTGAGAATAATCTAATCTACATTGTGGTATCAAAATACTTATCAAAGTATATGTGATCACATCTGGAAAACTATGAATAATGGGCAGTGGAAGTTTCATGCACATCTCTTGTCCTCCCTGGAGAGTGGGGAAGAAACTTTTGCCTCTCCTGGGGAAGATGTTTCCATGTGATTCAGTGAGGTTTCCTCATCTTGTCTTCAATGGGTTCCACTGAGCTGGTCTGCACTAGGCTATGTGTGACCTTGTATCAGGGCTCTTATTACATTTGTAGACTATTCTTAGTCTCTGCTAATGAGATCGCTCTGAGTTCGCTTAAGTATCACATCTTAATCACTTGATTTCTGCAGACGTTTCCTTTCTCCAAATAAACTCTTCAAAATGCCTGCTGCTCTGTGCTCATTAACCTGGGGATGGCTTCCTTAACTCCAATTTGAAAATTCTCTCCAACATCTGATACTACTCTTCTGAATGGGATTCTCCAAGCAGTAATAATGGGAGGAGGATTTCAGACATTTTCCACTGTGGAAAAAAAAGTTACTGAATTCCCAAATACAAGGGGATTTTTCCCCTTTATGTATAAGTGCCAGTTTCACTCTTTTCATGTGCAGCACAATTAACATCCTTCCCCAACCTCACCATCTGCTCAATTCCCACTTCCTGGTTTCGTGTTCAAAAAGATATAGGTGATTTAAATATTTTAAGTATTTGTTAATAAATATGTGAGTGAAGGGATGGATATTTATCAGCTAGGACATCATTTTTTTTTGTTTTATTTTCTTCTTATATTTTCCTACTCTTAACTCACAATTGGCTTGATATGGTGATGAAGGTACCAGTTCTCATTTGAACAAACCCAACATAAAACTAGAAAGCAATATCAGCTTAAAATTCTACAAACGTTTCCATATGCGGTGGGCATTTGGTAGATGACTAGTATTTCTAAAGTGTGACTCTCTGATAGGTTGTATTGCTCATCTCCTGAATAAACAAATGTTGTAATTCAGGTCCAGAGAGCACCAGACTTTATTTTTACCTGTGGTATATCTCACAAACCAAGAAATTTATTTTCTTGGTAAGTATGCTTTAAGCTCCAATAGTGTTATTTTTAAATACTCTTGGGTTTTGAAAAATAAATTGAAAAATTTCTTTTGTTCACATGGAACAAAAAAGTAAATCATTCCAAAATAAACTGATAAATTAAAAAGATAGACATAAATAACTAACATTTCATGTTGAAATTATTCTGAAAAAATTTGAGCCTATTTAAAAATGAGCTTGAGAGTCATTTGCTGAAAAGCACTTTGCAGATTCTCTGGAATGTCTTCTGTGAACAACTCATAGTGGAAGGGCCAAATGTCAGAGAATGATGACAAAGATCTCATGATGCCCTGTAGTCCCCAGAACCCAAGAGTATGTTCCTGGCTGTGTTCTGTTACAACGGCTCATTATGAAAATGTGGCCTTCATCAAGGGAACTTCACCCCATGAAGTTAGGCACACTGCCATTGCTTACCTTAACCTTCGGTGAACTACTTAAGAACACATGCAGGCTCAGTTCATTATCAGAATTTGAAACCAACGAAGGAGGAAAACTATACTGGATGCAAAATCAACAGTTCCTCAAAAGACATAACTATGAGAATCAGCATTTTTAAAATTTGTTCTAATTAGTTATACATGAAAGTAGAATGCACTTGTGCATTTTGACAAACAATACATAAGTAGAGTATAATTTCTCATTTTTCTGATTATATAGGTTGTAGGATCACATCGGTCATACAGTCATATATGTATATGAGATAATAATTTCTGTTTCACTCTACTATCCTTCCTACCCCCTACCCCTTCCCATCCCTTCAACTCCTCTTTACCTAATCTAAAGTAACTCTAGACTTCCCTAGTGCCGCCCCTTATTGTGAATCAGCATCTGCATATCAGAGAGAACATTCAGCCTTTGTTTTTTCAGAGATTGTCTTATTTTGCTTAGTATGATATTCTACAACTCCATCCATTTACCAGCAAATGCCATAATTTCATTCTTCTTTAGGACTGAGTGATATTCCATTGTGTAGATACACCAAAATTTCTTTATTCATTCAACCTAAGGACACTTGGGTTGATTCCATAGTTTGACTGTTGTGAGTTGAACTGCTATAAACATTGATGTGGCTGCATCACTATAGTGTGCTGTTTTTAAGTCCTTTGGGTATAAACTGAGGCATTATTTTGATTAGGTTAATCTCTTCTTATCCAGAAGAGGTTCCTGAAGTAGAAAGACAGTCTAGAGACTAGTTTTCTAGATGTTTAAGTAGAGTAAATACATGCCTCTTAAGTTGTAATTGATATAAAACTGGGGTTTGAACCATTGTTAGCTTGGTTTCTAGAAAGATTTTAGTCACTTTAAGCAGAAGAGTATGCTGAAATCCCCAGATGCCTGGAGAACTGCATTTCAGTGGGAAAGAATTGGAATAGCTTTGGATAGGAAGGAAGGAAAGAAGGAAGGAAGGAAAGAAGGAAGGAAGGAAGGAAGGAAGGAAGGAAGGAAGGAAGGAAGGAAGGAAGGAAGGAAGGAAGAAGGAAGGAAGGAAAGAAAGAAGGAAAAGAAATAAATGACAAAAGATAAGAAAAGAAAATAGATTTTTCCCTGGGTAGGGCAAACTTGGGGAAAAGTTAGAGAAGGTACAACTCAACCTAAGAATTAGGAAGAAATCCAAACTAACAGAGAGGATAACAATCTCAAAAGTCTAAAAATATTTGGGGGAGTGGAGGTGATCCCCTTGACTTAAATACTCCTTCAGGCATATGGAGCCTGGTGGTAGGGAGCTCAGGAGCAGATGATATTTAGACAGTTGCATTGGTAGGTGACAGATGGCAATTTTTTGGTTTCTTTCACCACCACCCCCATTTATAATCCCTAGCAAATCTTCTTGACTCTACTTCCAAAACAAATTCTAAATTTTTGTTTCTCTCTGTTCCAAGTATCAAGACATTTCTCATATGTGCTGCTGACCAACTATTCCTCCCTTCAATCAGTTCTTACACCTGACCAAAATGATATTTTAAAGTCTAAAACAGACTGTATTATTTTCCTGTGAAAATTTCTTCATGACCTTCCTATGCATATAGAATGAAGAAATTGGTTTTCCTTGCCCACCGGGTATAGCTCTCTAATAGGGGCTGAATGGCGGCCCCATGAAAGTCCACATCCTAAATGCTGGAACCTGGAAAGTGACTTTATTTGGTAAAAGGGACTTCCCGTACATAATTGAATATCTGGAGAGGAGATCATCTGGATAATCCAGGTTGGCCCAAAATAGAATGTCAAGGTGGATGCCAATATAGGAGTCAAGTAACCAAGAGCCATGGAACACCACAGCCTCCAGATTTGGAAAAGGCAAGGGAAATTCTTTCCTAAATCCTTTAATGGGAGTGCCTACCTGCCAGGGTCTGACCTTCAGACTTCTGGACTTCAAACCAGTGAAAAAATTAATTTCTGTTTTTTTTTTTTTTTTTGACTCCATGTTTGCTGTGATTTGTTATGTCAGTCACAGGAAACTAGTACCCCTTCTAGCTACATTTGCCTTTTTGCTTGCATACTTTATTCCTAATAGACTACCCTATTTTTAACCTAATTATTATTTAAGTTCAACATGCTTTTTCAAAGTTGGAGCCTTTAAATTAGTCTGTCTTCCCAGATCATTTTTCTTCCAGATGGTTTTATTTCTGAGTTCCTTCTTGTCATTCTTGCAGTTACCTGTACCTTTTTCTGAAGGATCTTCCCACACCAGTCAAGCTAAAGTTTCCATGTAGTGATTCCCTTTCATTTTGCTCTTTTTTCATTTTAATACTTTATTTATTTATTTATTTATTATTTTTTTTGCTGGTATTTTTTTTTATTGTAAACAAATGGGATATATGTTGTTTCTCTGTACATGGAGTGAAGGCATACCATTTGTGTAATCATACATTTACATAGGGTAATGTTGTTTGATTCATTCTGTTATTTTTTCCCTTCTCTCCCACCCCTACCACCCCTCTTTTCCCTCTATACAGTCCTTTCTTCCTCCATTCTTGCCCCCCTCCCACCCCCCATTATGTGTCATCATCCGCTTATCAGTGAGATCATTTGTCCTTTGATTTTTTGAGATTAGTTTATCTCACTTAGCATGATATTCTCCAATTTCATCCATTTGCCTGCAATTGCCATAATTTTATCATTCTTTATGGCTGAGTAATATTCCATTGTATATATATACCACAGTTTCTTTATCCATTTATCAATTGAAGGACCTCTAGGTTGGTTCCACAATCTGGCTATTGTGAATTGAGCAGCTATGAACATTGATGTGGCTGTATCTCTGTAGTATGCTGATTTTAAGTCCTTTGGGTATAGGCCGAGGAGTGGGATAGCTGGGTCAAATGGTGGTTCCATTCCAAGCTTTCTGAGGAATCTCCATACTGCTTTCCAAAGTGGCTGCACTATATTTATTTTTCTTTCCATGTTTATTATTTGTCTTTCCAAAAGTAGGCTCCATGTGGTGAGAAAACCTATAGTGATTAGATTAGTGATATTTAGTAACCATTAATTTAATGTTGAATGAGATGCATTTGAGGAACTCTGGAGATCAGTGCACATGTTAAAGATCTCGAAATTTAGGGAACAAGCCAGGTCTTTAGTTGTGGAGGGTCTGGGGTTTTGGATATATTATTGTAAGAAGACTTAGGTCATAGTAAAGAAATTAATCACATAATAGATCTATAATAAATATGGAGGCATGATCATGGGACTAAATTGGAGATACTTTCCAAAATAATGTAGATGTAAAATATGTTTTTGGATCATATGATCAGAGCTAAATCTGAATCGATGATGGAATGAGATGAATGTGAGAGTCAGGTTAGATAAAATGTCCTGGCTTTATTCTGCCAGCAGAAAAAAGCCAGCATCAGCATTAAGGGAAGAGAGGGGCTAAGGCAGATGGGGAAAAAGTCACAGGCAATATGAAGCTAAGACTATATAACTCTCAACTGCTTTGATAAAGAGGAGCCTTGACTTTTGGGTAATCTAGATAAAACCAATTTCTTTTGGTTTTCATTTAGAGTACTATATCCTTCCTAATAAGACCAGCTGTTGCTTTGACTTAAGTTGGAATGCAATGACTTCATTCAACCTTGTGAGCTTTCGACAGTGCTATCCGTGTGTAATGGCAGGCTGACACAGATCAGCCACGTCATCTAGCTATGAGGAATATGCAGGGTCATCATTCTGGATAATGGCTTTACTCAATATTTGTACTTTACCCACCTTATAAGAAATCTAAGAAGCTTTATGGCAATGTGCTATTCCAACTCAGACATGAAGAAATGTATATCATCTGAGGTGAAGGCATATTATCGGAGAATAAATAAGTCAAGAAGACTGTATGTGAGAGGATTGGGAAGTCTTAGAAACTATTTTGTTAGAAGTAACATCTTGGTCAATTTCCCACAGGTTGGAGAGCATTCCAGTGCTACATCCTTGGGGACCTTTTGTACTCTATTCTTGCATCAGCATAATGTAACTGCCAGATACTCATTGCAACCCCATTCTGAGGTTCACAGCCATTTTTGAGATCTAGGGAGAGGGTCCATTGAAGCACCTTTCACAGGATATAGTTTGATTCCTAGAAGAAGTTTCAGCATTTTTATTTCTTCCAACCCCTTGCTTCTCTGTTGTTATTGTTAGGTGTTTTAAAAATGAAAAACAATGTTGGAGAAAAGGTCTTTAGTGTGTTTGTGTCCATGAGAAAAAATATGAAATGAACAATGGAATGAACGTACAATGAACAATGATTCATGCTTTGTATCATTTATCTTCACTTGTGAGGAGAGGTGGGATAAGTCACTCACGACTGTCCCAGTGTCCATCCATCCTTCATCACTACACTCATGAAGACAAATGCCACATTCAAAAGATCACAACTATCGTGTCCTTTCAGATCAGAGATTCAGATCAGAGAGAGCAGAAGTTTGACCTAGTGTTATTACTTAAAAATCAAGAACACTGCACATACCATCTCCTAGCTCACACTCCTTGATCTTCCATCTCAAATTAACATAAGAGTAGCAGCTATAGAGACAAGACCTTTGGGTAGCACTTATAGTTTCATCTCTGTCTCTAGATAATCACTTCATTTTAATTTAAAAAATCCATTTCCTAGGAAATGCCAAGCACAGACCTCTGCAGCAGCAATGTACTGATTAGTAGGAGAGGGTTTCAGCAATCATGGTGATAAGTGGTATAATAAAGACAATACTGTGGAAAAAGTAATAAGTGGTTAATTCTTTCTGGGAGTAAGTCAGATGTTGAAGGAGTAAGTTGGAATAGAACTGTTGAACAACGATCCTGTTTGAGCCCATATATTAGAGAAAACAGAATGGACACCTTAGCTTCCTATAATATATAGATGCTGGTACTATTGGATTTTTGAAACAATGGAAGAGCAAATGAGATGCTTTCAATTTTCTGAGTTTCTGGACCTTGCTATAGGTAATGAAAAGATAAAACCTTTTTATAATTCAGAAACTGAATGCATTTATTTTGGCTTTTTTTTAAAATTATCTTTCTATGAATTGAAACACTTTAGAAATGAAACTACCTACTGAGTCAGAGTATTTATTTCCCCTTGGTTGCTACATCAATGTTCATTAAACTAGAAGTAAACTCAAAGATTTCTACAAATATGAGAAATTGATTGACAGACTAGGCATATCTAAAACCATCTTGGAAAATTTAGTTTGAACCAAAACAAATGTTGATTTTTTTTACTTCAAAAATGTAATTTTATATTTTCTCTCTAATCAATTGATTTGAATGATTTGTGTAGTTCAAATTTAGGATGTTTTCAGTTCCCACCCCCCTCGTAAATTTATTTCATCAAATAAACTATTTTATTTACTCTTCAAGAAACATTTGTTGAACACTGAGCACATCAAACAGAATATATTGCCTTTCCTGATGAGACATGTTACCTAATGAGGAAGAAAGACATGTGAGCAGGCAAAAACCGTTGATGAGTTTTCAATAAATATTCTTTCCCTTCGTCCCACACTGGAAGGAACCATGAGTTGTGTTTAAGGAACACAGAAGTGTAAATTCCTACAAACTTAGAGAATCTTGGAAGAATTCATGGCATAAATACCTCCTTCCCTCTTTTAACATGTTCATGTTGAAACGTGATATAAAGAACAATAAAGGGTTGCAGAATGAAGAGGGACAGGGGTGGTTATATCTTAGGTACCATAGCTACACAAGGACTCTCTGAGAAGGTGTAATTTGGCAGAGTCTTGGAAGAAGTGAAGAAGCAAAGGACACAGGTTATTTGGATGAAAGATGGCACCATTGTCATGAAGCACATACATAGCCATAGGCCCATCTGAGTGAAGAATATTCCAGACAGAGGAAACATCCATCCTATGTAAGGTACCTGAGGAAGGTTAGTATGTTGGAGAAACAGCAAGGGACAGAGTGACCAGAACAGAGTAAACGTAAGATGTTAGGAGAATGAGATCAAAGAAGCGGTTGAATGAAGAACAAAAATATGCATGGTCTCATAGGCCACTAGAAGTAATATGAATTACTCTGAGTGACATCAGTAGCCGTAGAACATTGAGCAGAAGAAAAAGATAATCTCACTTGTTTGATAGGACCCCTCCATAGTATGGAGAAAAGACCAAAGAGAGGCAAGGATAGAAGCAAGGAGAAAATTACTGGACCAGGCTATGAATAGTCCACCTATCCAAAGAAGAAAATAAACCAGGAGGTAGTAAAGGGGCTGTATGCTTGTGACCAGAATCTTGAGAATTTGGGATTTCCATTGTGTATGTGTTAAGTATAAAGCTGATCAGGTGTAGAGATGATAGGATGCAAAGGTAAGACAGATGAGACCAGGAAAAAAAGAAAAAAGTTACAAGGGTGATTTTGATATGTGCTCTTAGGAGAATGGTCCTTGGAATAGTGTTTAGCACATGATAGGAGATTAAAATGTTTCTGTTGAAGTACTTGGTAATGAATTCACCAAATTATGTAGTTATATTGCATGCATGTATGAATATGAGACAATGAATCCCATCATTATGTGCAACTATAATGCACCAATAAAAAGAGTGGAAACTGTTCAGTTGTACAAGTGAATGAAGGGTATTGCTGTTAGAAAATGCTTTTGTCAGCATGTAATTGAGTTGGCAGCAAGAGGTCTTTTATAGAGAGGTTAATTTTCAATGCTTTTGATTGGAGATCTTGCATAAACAGTGATGTACTTGTCTACAAGCCTGCTGGACTTTGAGTTTGTCAGTACATACAGTTTGTAGACGGCCATACTTACTTACTCTCCCTAGAGAGTAAGTATAAATGAAGAAGAGGTAGAACCAGTAATAGCGTGTCTGCTGAGGTGGGGAAAATATCAGAGTAGTTCGCAGGGGCCAAGAAGAAGGTGCTTTTCAGAAAGTTCAGAATGCTAGAGTCAGATGCTCCTAAGTTTGCCTAAAATGAGAATTGAGAATTAGTGGCTTGATTTACCAATGAGCATAATTCTTCCTCTCTCACATTTTATCACTTCTGTGCGTACTGTTACCTACTGCTTTTCCCTGATGTTGTTTTGAATCCTGGGCTCGTCAAATTGTAACTCATGTTTTCACACATGGCACTGAAGGTAGTTAATGTTTTTTGAAACTATGAAATTTGGAGAACATGTTTATAGGTTTGCATTATATGTTTTTAAAATCAATGACAGAAAACCCACAGATAACCTCTAAAACACCTTTTAATTATATTCAGTTTTACTTGATTAATAATATTCACTCATAATACATTCGAAGTTTTTAAAAATTGCTTCATTTTTATAACCAAACAAAATCACCAAACTTGCCAAAAAACCAGTATTTGAAGCTCACACCCTCAGATGGTCGCGTTTCTGAAACCTTCTTCCTGGAGTTGGTTTCAGATCCACACTTTACCCCTCCCCATTCTACTTCCTTCTTGTTTTTTCTAGTCCTACACCAGATAAAATTCTTGGTGATTTCAGTAGCCATGTCCATTCCTTGATCCTGATTACTAGTTGTGTGGGATCTTTCCATCTGCAATTGCTCAGGATTTCCCCTTTGTAAAGTCTGCGCCAACAATATTTCTAAGCTTGGGATGTAAAATTCTGTAACTGTGAGAAGTAAAGAATATTTATTTTATTTCATTATCCTTTGCAAAATGTATTTTGTCCCTTTTGCTCAAAGTACTGAGTGGCGCTCAATCTTAGATTCAAATTTTTATCCTTCTAGTGACCCTGGAGTGGGGGGAGGGGAGGAAGAAGGAAAGATTTTATATTAAGTATCTCTCTTGCTTTGGACTAGTATTTCCAGCAGATGCCTATTTCAAACTCAGAACATTTCACTTGGCTGTAATAATTGATTGTTCTGTTTAATTATTTCCTATCCCTCTTTATAAAACATTATATGATTTGATCTTATGAAGTAGTTCTGATTAGGACACAGGATCAGAAAGAAAATGTACTTGCATAAGGTCATGAATCCAATACGTAAGAACCAAGTGTAGACTCCAGATATGTTGACTCCAAATGTATTTTTTTATTGGCGTTTAAAAAAAAAAAGTGCATTGTTCAAAATGGCCAGTGGTTAAAATAGCTGCCTTGGCTTTCTGCCCAGAACAGTGTTAAAATACAGTGGTGATTCAATAAATATTGTCACCAGTGGTGTCTGTGGTGGTGGTGGTGGCAGATCAAGAAATGTGCTGAATTATTCTAATGGATACTTTTTTTTTTTTTTTTTTTTTAGATTGGCAAACACGTTGCCTATTTACAGCATAGAGACCCCAATGGAGAGCTAGGTGGGTGATGATTCATGCTAAATCGTTCCCACAATATGCTGAACACTACAACAGCAGCTCATGTGAAGTGGCTCATTATACACTGTCAAATCCGATAACAACAGCGACTGGCTTTTCTAGCATGAGCAATTTGTGGGAAGTCCAGCCACGGCAAACCACTACTGAACTTCAAAAGATAAGCTGTAATATAGCAAGAAAAACATGTCCACTGAGTCATATTTGCAAATTTCTTGTGTGTCTCTCTTTGCCAATTTAGAAATTGCTTTCATGTTCTCAGCTCGTCTCCAGAAATGACTCTCCTTGGGATTCACTTCTCTTGTGAGAGCCTCTTCCTTCGGTCATTTCTATGGGCTAAAGATTCTATAATGCTACTGGAACACATGGACACAACTGGAAATGTCATTCTCTTATGGGACTACTCCTGAAACTCCCTTCTTCGCCTACCCTTCACCAACCAGCAGATGCCATACACATATACCCATTTACCTTGGGCTGTAGCACAGCATCTCTGGTGGTAATTCTACCTACAGGGAGATAAAACCAGGAGGCAACAGGCAAAGAATGACTCTTTGCCTGATGATCTATTACTGTGTACCTTTTAGTCTTCATTAAATGGTAATCTTCTTGAAGGTTCTGCATTTATGTATCTCCATTTACCTATCTAGTGCCTATGAGCCATAGTTGGATCTCCCTAAGTCTGTATTTGCAAAATTAATGCATTCCCTTCCCCAAAGTCCATAATTAGGGAAGGGACTGGTTTAATCGTCTTGTCTTTCCTGTCCCTAGCACAGTGCCAGACACATAGTAGGTAGAAAACGGCATATTTGTTTAGAAAAATAATGAAGATATGAATGACTGTCAAGCAGATGGTTCTCTGAGGCCAAATTAAAGGCTAAGTGAAGGAGTTCTCAACCATCAGAGACAGAAAAGTGATGGCTTCGAATCATTTTTCCTCAGGCCACAAGGAATAATGCCCTAAAAGTGGCTGTTTATTTTGGAAGGCAAGAACTAATCTGAAGCTATTTTCTTTATTTTTATATTCAAATGCCTATAAAACAGAAAAGCACTGGAGACCTATTCATTGCTCACAAATGATCTATGGGGTAATAATGTGCTTGCTTTTCCAGCTGTGCTGCACTTTGGTGCTATCTTGGGTTTAATTGAAAATATGCTGTGACCTTGGTTTTGTTCACTGGGCATGGGGGGGTATAATTGGCATGAAGCCTCTAAAGAACTCCCTTTTAAACGAATGTCATTTTGCTAATTTGGGGTTCGCCTGAGGGAAGTAATTTATGAAGTCCTGTAAAAACAAGATGCATTTTAATCGCATGCCATTCACAAGAAGTTAATGCTTTAAAAAAAATCAATTTTTTAGTTTTCAATACCTATTTGTTGAATCCTCAATGCTATCAGTATGATAATAGTATTGTCTCTAACAGTCTCATGTTTCATCATAATTAAATAAACAGCTTGTGAATTGCAGTCCAAAAAATGTCTGTGTTCCACTCTTAACTTAAGAGGTTTCCATAGAAACCGTGGGCAGCAAGTTTAACTGACATTTATTGGACTTGAGGCTATATGCAGCATTGATATCTCTCTGTTTTTCTCTCTGTCACTTTGTATATGTGTCTTCTTTTCTTCCTTTAACCTTCCCAAACCTCATCCCCTTCAGCAAATCCTCCCCCTCTTCCTACACTTCCACCTCCTCCTTTTTCTCTTATTAGCATTGAGGAAGTAATTTGGACTCAGTTAGATTTAACAAATGCAATAATACTAAAATGGGCCCTGATACTTAAGTGTAATTGTGTTATTAGCTGGAAATGTTTTTCTTCAAAAATAAAAGAATTGGGAGTGAAGTTTACTAAGGTAGCACATGTTGGTAAGAAGGAACCTTTCACTGCAAGTTGAAAGTTTGCCATCTATATATTAGGGCCACTTCCATCCCCAGCTATGACTTTTCCTTGACTTATGCAGCACAGACTGATTTTCCTCCTCAGCCCTAGTATTCAGAATGGAACATTACATCATCATCCTGGTCATTTTCCAAGAGTACGGAGGAATTGATTTAGGAAAGACAAAATATAGAGAGTACCTACTGTGTACCAGTTATTTATCTGGGTACTTTTACTTAGGTTGTCTTAATCCCTTACACCTCTTGGCCAGGCAGTGTATAGCAGGAAAATCAATCTGAAACTGCCAAACCCAGGTTGGTTCTATAGTCTGGAATAGATCTAAATGTTTTGTTTTGGTTTCTCCAAGGCAAAGTGAACTTGAGCACTTTTAAGCAATGGGTTTGTTAGAATTGGAGATGGTACTGTAGCTAGTAAAGATAGTAGTAGTATTTTTCTTGGTGCCTTTAGAAATGAGTTGCTGATAGAATAAGTCACTGATCCAAAGCATACAGAGCTAGTAGAAAAAAACCTATATAGCACCATGGTTAAAGGAGAGGATTTAGACAGATGCATGATCAGTTATTATCTGAGGGATTTGAGGTAAGTGAAAAACTCAGCATCTGGTTTCTCATCTGTATACCAGAATAATGGTTTTTACTCCATGAGTTTGTGAGGAATAAATAAAATTGTATATGCAAGTCACTCAGTACCTACCACATAGAAAGCTCACTGTTGCTTGATTTCTCTGTGTCCCTCACTCTCCCATTTCCTGATTTGATATTAGTATGGATTCAAAGTAAATAAAATCAGTCTTCCAAGTCTATATACCTATAGTTGAAAATTATCTGAAAATTCATGAACTCCCTCAAGTTTTCACGTGAGCAATGAGAAAGAGATACTCTCATTCCCATTGTATAGGTTAGAAAAATAGAACTTGAGAGTTTGCTAATGACAAGATCTCGGTTCAATGAGTGAGGAAGCTGAGCTTACCTAGTTCCCCAGGGTCCTTTCAATAATTGAAATTCTCATGTCCATTATTCTTAATCAGGGCCTCTGTTCAACAGTTTAAAGTGGAACTGTAGCAGTCATTAACTCATCTTTCTAAAGAACAGGAGAGGAAGACTCTGGTAGGCAGGGAGGAAAGCAGGAAGGAGAGATAGTTCCAAAATCTCTCCCTCACAAGGCTGTGTCCAGTTCCTTCCCCCAGGATCCAAAGGAACATGTGGGAATGAAGTTCTCAGTTCCAGGGATAGATGAGGTGTTGATTTTGCACAGCAATATATCCAAGTGTTTCAGCTTGGGGAAAAGGGATGATGTGGGAGAAAAACATCAGAAAGAATCCAGGAGTAAGTCAGAGATATTGGTGGATACCTAGTGAATAAGAAGAGAGAGTGAAGAGTAAAGGAGGGAGTTTAGCTGGGACAAGACTGACAGGCGGTAATTGCTGGTGAGAGTGATTGTTCCACATAGACGTACATACACACTCTCCCACTAGCACACACACAACTATAGGATTAAGAAGAATGAAAATCTCTTTAAAATTTAACCATTTTGCATCTTCAAGGAGCTCATATTGGAGATAAAATATTGGCTCCATTCTTTTCCTGTCATGGGTCTATGCCTACCTTATTAGGGTGTTTATTCTCTGTGGTTTTTCAAAGAACCTTTTAATCCACTTGACCTGCTTTGTGTTAGTTTAGTTAAAGCCAAATAATAGAATGCATGAAGCCAAAATACAGACCCAGTGGTATGTAGTAACATGTAGCTAGCATGTGGGGACTCGAACCCAGGCCGCCAGCATGAGAGGCTGGCACTCTACGAGATGTGCTATATGACCTGCTATAGCCAGCATGTGAACAAGCATGACCCCACAGGCAGCCACTCTGTGTGGAACTTCTTCTATTGCCAAGGATTCTTCATATATGTTATGTGACACACAGCACCACTGACACATGAGTGAAGCTTGCTTTCTTTCTTAGATGATAGTGAGCAATAAATAGACATCCTCATATTTTTCTTCCATGCCCTAACAGATCATCTTGGCAACCTTGGGGTTGAAGAGAGTAGGTGCGAAAGGGATGGTCTGGATGCTCTGAAGCAAAGTCAGCAAACTTTTTCCATCGAGTGACAGATAGTAAATGTTTCAGACTGTGCAAGTCCTTTTATCTATGGAACTGCTCAGTCTGCACTTCAGTGTGAAAGCACCCTATGGACAACACACACATAAACCATCATAGAATGTCCTAATAAAACTTTATTTACAAAAAGAAATGGTAAGCCAGATTGGGTCTGTAGACTAGAGTTTCCCAAAAGGTGATCTCAGTGTTGTTTACATCCCCATCCCACTTCTACTTCTGTTGGCGTGGTAGTTGCAGTTTGAAAAGCAGGAACAGAAAGTGTAGGAGTGATAGCCTTACCATAATTTACCCATGTTTTGTAGATTTTACTTGTTTTGTAGATTTTACTTTTTTCCCAAGTGTTTTCAACATTAACCTTTATCTCTCTACTATGCCTTTGGCATAGAAAGGACACATATTCTATCTTCACTTGACAGAATGGTGTAGTACATTTAAGTGACTTGTATTATTGTCACCCTGCAACTGTAATTAATATCCCTATTGGAATCTGGCTGTCAGTCTTGTGCTTTTTCAGTTAAATTGTTCTTTATAAAATGTATCCTTTAGAGAATAAAGACAGATGGTGGGAGAAGAAATCAAAAAGGAATCTTCATCATTCAAGCCAAGGAAAAAGTAGGTTAACTACTAATGGCTTAAATAGGGGCATATTCAGGTTTCCCTATGTCTCATCACTTTAAAATACCTTGGAGGACCAGGTTCCTTATTGCTTTTCATATATATGTCTCAATTTTCCCCCATGGTATATTTTTGCAAATTATACCTTGTAGGCAAAATGAATAGAGGAAAATAAGGAAATTTTACTTTGCATAGTACTATGTAAACTGGTTTGTTCATATTGGAATGGGAGCTGTCAATTTGCAAGGTTCCATGGTAACTAGAGCAAATACAGAGACTGCAAAAAGATAACTTTTTCCAATATGCATGACGTATGGTTAACATGGCACCAAGCTAAATGAGGACTGCCTTATGTAAATAAATAAGAATCTGATTTCCAAATGTCTGCATTTGCTGAATAATTCCCTCTTTTGTAGTCATTAGGGGGAAACAAAGAAATCTCTGATTCCAGTCATTTCCATTATCTGACATGTCATCACCAAGGCTTCCTCATTATGCAATGCGAATAGTGTTGAGGTTACTTGAAACCAGTTTCCAGTTCCAATTAGGAGGCCATCCCTGCTATCTGCATTCTGATTAAATGACGTTGCCTGGAAATCACAGAAAGAGTCTACTCTGTTTCCTCCCCTTGCTCAGATCACATAAACACAGACTCAATTAAAGAGAGTTTCCTTATCAGGTTTTTGTGGGTCATTCTGGTGAATTTATTAAACTCTTAAGTCATGCTGAAAACTGGAAGACGGTGGCTCTGAGATAGTCAGCAGGAGTCGGGATTATATATGCAGGACTTGCTCCTGTGCTTTAGGGACTGTGAAATAAACAGAAATCAGGGCGGCCAATGAGTTTCACAGGGTGAGGATTCTGTAATAGAGCTATGAAAACCGTAATGCATATCTGCCTAATTTGAGGCTATATCAGAGCCTCATCCAGACATTCATTATTTTATAACTTGTTTATTGAGATGCTTTATTTGTTCATTTTTTAATATCCATATTGCATATATCAAAAGCCTTCTTTTTCTTTTATATGTTCTTCAATGTCCTTTCCCATTCCAACAAAAAGAAAAATCAAGTCCCTGCAATTAATCCTGTGACTTTACGTAGGACCCAAATCTTTTGTCTGTTTTTACTCAATGTAGCATTATTTTACTTTTTCAACAACCTATCCTACTACTTTTCAGCACGTGTTCCTAGTAGATGTCAGTGTGCACCTCCCACCTCCTACTGATGTTTACTTCATGTGGTCCCTACCCAACTCCTTCCTATTTTCAGTCTTTTCTCTTTGTTACTGTGTGTTCTTTTTTGCATGCTCCTATAACTCCCTGTATCTTCTTCTCTAGTGCTTTTCATTCTATCATCATTTTTCCTTACTAATTGATGAATTATAGTACTATGGGACCCTTAATAGGAGACAGTTGGTCCCAGGTGTGAAGAAGTAAGGACTTTGCATAATTCTTGGTATTCAATCAGCAAATACTATTGAAGCAAGGCCTATGTTATTTTCTCTCTTGGAATGTTAGACCTTATGCTTACCTAGATTTGCATATCCTACCAGATCACAGATCTGCCAGTCTTCATCTCAAACCTCACTGGTTCTCTCTGAACATCCCAGCTGCTTACAGTGATCCACACAATCGCACATACCAACTCATTCAGTGGAGCAACATGGCCTTGCCTTTTGATTCTGTTGCTCATGCTAGGCTTATTTCAACATTCTGTCTCAAATGATCAATGACGAGGAGTTACTGAGATGAAGAAGTTCCCTCCTAGGTAAAGTGCTGGCAAGCAGACTTGGCATAATGTGTTATTAGAGTTAAAAATGGTATTGGAGGTTCTCTGTCCCAGCACCTGCTATAAAATGAATCCTAGAAATCTTTAGTGTTTGACCTGGATATATATATATACATATATATATATATATATATATATATGTATATATATATATCATATATTTATCTTATATCTTATATATTATATCTATATATATTATATATAGACACACATGTACACACATTTTTGGTTATTGTCTAGGAAACTTGGACTTCATACTGTTTAATAATGAACTGGGAAGTACTTGGTAAAACATTGTAAGATGATTTTAAAATCTGAATGACTCTATGCAAATGGTATTTATTCTCTTCATATTGTCTCGTATGATAATTTAAATTGAATTTCTCATTACCAAAATCCATATGCCTTTTGGGTACTATCGTTTATTTGTTTTCAACCTATAAAGGCAATGATGGCCCTGGGATAGGGCATTTCCTAAGGATTAATGAGCAGTTGGGGGTTAATGACCACCAGTTCATCCCAGCCCAGTCATCAATCCAAAGGAAACATGGGAGACCAGACCTTTAACTGCATTACCAACTTTCTGAAATCAAATCCTTCTCTGCCTGCCTTGCTCAGAACTTATGTTCCAGATGAGCTTATTATATATTTTAGAAGCTTCTTTAGTTATTTTCCCTGTTAGTAACCTAGACAGGGAAAATACTATGTACACACACACACACACACACACACTCACACACAGATGCAAATATATTATGTTCACAAGTAAAAAGAAATAGAAGAACAACCATTAGTTTGCAGGCTGATAGGAGAATGTCATGAGAAGAGCAATAATATTTCATATTTTGATTAAATATAATTTGAGAGGCCCAACCTCTTTTATTAGCTTTTCTCCCTACCACACACTTTTCACTCTGAAAGTCTAGAGAAAATGATCCTATTATAAATCCTGAGAGGTCAAAATATGTGTCCATTTCCTATAATTTAACTTCTCTTCAAAAATAGATTTGAGGTTCTTTTTTCTTTTTTTCTTTGTTTCTAGATAGATATTCTTATTGGAGTTTTCAATGGGATGTTATTTTTCTCTTTTATTCCTGTCATATAGCTGTTCTACAGTGAAATTAATAAGCATGATATTTTCTCCTTTGGTATCAATCATGGTCATCCAAAATACACTGAGAGTGATCATTAATTCATTAAACAATGCGGTTGTGTGTTCTCTGGAGAATAAACTATATCTAATGAAGTGAAGTTTTGGAGTAGAAAAAATTCCATTTCTCCTCTGATGAAGAAGCTCAGGACCCTTTATTATCTTTCTGTATATGAGTACTCCTTTGCCACAAATTCCTTAAAGATATGGCACAGAGTGACAAACTATTACCTGAGTTTAAGGTATTGGCAAAGATCTATGTCACCAGAGTAGACTGAATCCCAGGACCTTTCCCAATTGGCATTTGTCTTAAATAAGTTGCTCAGAATCTTGGTAAGCCCTTAGTTTTTTACCTCAGAAATTTAATTTTTAGCTGGGTACAGTGACGCCTGTCTATAGTCTCAGAGGCTCAGGGGGCTGAGACAGGAGAATCTTAAGTGCAAAGCCAGCCTTATCAAAAGTGAGGCACTAAATAACTCAGTGAGACCTGTCTCTAAATAAAATACAAAATAGGGCTGGGGATGTGGCTCAGTGGTCAAGTGCCCCTGAGTTCAATCACTGGTACCTACCCCGGCAAAAAAAAGAAATTTGATTTTGATAACTTAACATAAGATGATTGTAAACATGTGTTTCCTAAACATATAAGTAATTGATATATAGAGCAGAATGCCAATTCACTAAATTATAGCTGAAACAATACCAGATCTGTGAGCATTTGAGTCTATCAAACATTATTTTGTAGAAATTAAACATTTTTGGAGTCATAATTCTCTGTTAGGATGAGATGATTAAATCTTTAAAATACACAATCTCATGTGAACAAATAGTTGTATGTAATGTCAAGAAGTTCACAAATAGGTTGAAACCCTTAGTATATGTCTTAGGAATTCATGGATTTTACTATACAATTTCATGGAAAAGCAAATAATAATTAAATGAGGTTCTCAATAAGAAGTTAAGCTAAGAAAACTTAATTGCATGATTCACGTTGATTTAACATTAGATAATAGTCAAGCTATCAATCATTCTCCATATAAGGACTTCAGCTGTAACAAGAACTAAACATTGAACTGAAACAATAACAAAATTGTATGTAGTACAGATTATGTACTAGACACCATTCTAAATCCTTCTCTCTCTATTAACTCATTTATCCACACAGTAATGCAGTATAAAAATCAAGGTATGGAAACCCTTGGAAGTTTCACAGGTCAGCACTACACAGAATTATATATCTGAGGTTTAAAAACTCTATATATCATTATCATCTGCTTAGTTGTGTAAGTAACTGGTAATCTACAAGAGTCTCAACTTTCTTGAGGTCAAGTATTCATTCTGACTTTCATTTAATATGCATACATTGAGTGTACATGATATAGCTAGCTCTCTGGATGGTATAGTTGCTTACTGCTGGTAAGGATAACTTTTTACCCTAAACCATTGTTTTCAATCACCTTGATAAACTTTTTTGTTTGTTTGTTTGTTTGTTTGTTTGTTGTTTGTATGTTGGAAGTGGTGGTAAGAATTGATTAGTGAGCCTCCCTTTACAATTTATACTAAATTTTATAACACTTATATCTTTTTGGTTTTATCAATAGACCTTCATAGTCTCTCTTTATTATAATCTTACCCAACAACTTACTCCTGACTATGAATTGAAATATGGGGATGCATTCTGTAATTCAGTTCAGCAAATATTTACTCAATGTTAGGCATCATCCAGTTTCAGTCTTCAAAAGCTTATGAACAAAAATAGGTTGATCATCTGCTCATCTACATTCACCAATGGATTTGGTAAATGCTGTAATGGTGACTTTATAGACAATTAGGGGAAGATGGACTGATAAAAATGCTGAAAGTTTAATAGAGATAGTCCTTGTAAAATTGACTCTGATTGTGTTTAATTTCGGTGGAAAAATCAGAATGTGAAATTTCAGGCCAAAGAAAGAGGGAGGAAGTCCCTGATGAAAGAGAGGGGCAGGAGATGGATATATTTTTAGAATGAGGAAAAGAATGCAGCCTGGACTGTTAGGAACAGTCATAGGAGATGAGACTGGGGACCCAGGAAGGTAGAGGATTCTGGAGTCGCTTTCATGTCACACTAAGGTACTGATTTTCCAGGGGACATTTCCCCTCCCCCGCTCTGGGAGGGATTTGGCAATATTTGGAGGCACTATAGCTTTTCACAACTGGGGGGAGCTGCTGGCATCTAGTGGGTAGAGGCAGGAAGGGACTTGGGCTTTGTTTTGGTGACACTGGAGAACTAATGGTGAATTACTTGTTTTGAGCTGTGATTGTGTAAGTGCTTGTGTGTTTTTATACCAAGCCTGCAAAGTGAGTGTTGCTTTGAAAATCTTACATGGGAAAAGTATATATATATATATATATATATATATATTTAAATATATATATATTTAAAAAGACCATTTTATACATAGGGAATAGCATGCATTAGTTATTTGGTGACCCCTGAACCTGAGGAAGTGGTGGAGAATAAAGGATGGGAAAATAAGTTTTCATACATTGTCTAGGCCCCAGACTTAGGAATGTTAGTACAAAGATGAATGGAGGCATTGTTCCACTGAGGTGCATTTCTGTTAACAGGAGTGTTCTGATGTGTAATCTAAAGAGCGAAATACTAAGGAATATTTTTGAGCTGGAGGTTTCAAGGTTCTTTTCTTTGGTCATGCATTTTGCTAAAGCAAATAACTGTCATGAAAACACAGACATCCTCCTGAACACTACAAGTCCCACCATGAAATTTGAGATACAAGTTAGTCATCTATATTTCATTTTTTCATAAATAATCAACCTCAAATAGTGAGTATGATCAAAAGGACTCATAAACAGCCAGAAACCTCATACCAGGTACATTTATCTCTCCTGCATCATGAGAAGGTAAAAAAGCAAGGAAAAAACAAATTATTTTTTTTATTTTTAGACCTGCCAAGTGTTAACTGAATTTCTCGGTCTGATTTTTTAGCGTGAAGTAGATTTGACTTTTTTGGTGCTAAAACACGACTGGAGCTGCCACCATGTCCTTCAGTCCCTTGCTGATTCCATCTTTGTGCTTTGAATAGTGACAGTAGAATTAGGAAAATTGTTTCCACCCATGAATTCTACATATATATATTTCTATATATATATATATATATATATATATATATATATATATATGTTGATGGACCTTTATTTTATTCATTTATTTATATGTGGTGCTGAGAATTGAACCCAGTGCCTCTCACATGCTAGACAAGTGCTCTACCTCTAAGCCACACCCCCAGCCCCATCCATGGATTTTTCATTAAATGGTTCAAATTTGTCCCTGGGGTAGACATGTGGAGACCAAGAGCCTCTTCTGCTTTAAAGAGGATTTACAGAAGACTCGACTTGCTCGAGACAGGGATTCTGGTTCTCTGCCATGAGAATGGTCAGATCTAATGTAGTGGAAGTCCAGATTCCTCAGTTCTGAAGTCCAGAGAGGTGTCATGTGAATAAACAAATCAAGAAAACAACTATGCATCCTCTCTGCGGGAACTTTCATGGCAATCATGTTATTTTAGGCACATACAGCAGGGGGCATTGTTTGGTCAAACATAAAACAGGGTTGCTACTGATAATAATAGACATAAAGGAAAAAATAGGGAAACCTCCTCTATTCTACTACCTTTCCCCAAAAACATGCAAAAAGAGCAAGGAGATGGTGAAATGCTCTGTAAATTTCTTTGTTCTCCCCAGTTTTTCATGGTGGGAAATACTTCTATGGAAATAACTACAAACCAGGCAGACATTACAGAAATTGATGAAATTCTTTATGAATGAGACCCCACTGGGTAATTGATCTATGCAGCCTTAACTGTACAACCTTCCTCTGTCTGCTTGGGAACTCACTCATTCATGCATGCCCACAGTTAACATATATTCAATGAGTACGTTTTTCAAGGAAATACCACTGACTAAAGTAGATAAATCTCTATGGCATAGAAATTAACATTCCACTGAGATGTGACAGGCAGTAGAAAAATAATCACCTGAATATATAAGAGAAATAGCAAATAGAGTAAATACTGTGATGAAATGAAATATGGTAATTTATTAAATATGAGAGAGGCACTACTTTAGCCCAGAGGATCACAAAGAACTTTCTGGGAGGGTAAAATTTAAAGGGAGTCCTGAGTGACAAGAAAAAACAACCACATAAAAAATCCAAGGATACATACAGAGGCAGAGGGAATCCTATCAAGGTCTAATGGGAGTACAAGCTTGGAGCATTTGAAGAATGAAGAAAGGTCAATAGGGCTGAAGAAAGACAGGGCATTAGGAACAAAGTTTGGAGTGCTGAAGAAGTCAGATGATATATTGGAGACCAGTGCAGTTTGCACTGCTTTATAGAAAGTTATGGAGTTAAAATGGGTTTCAACTAAAGAATGAGATGGGAAAAAAAAATATATATATACATATGTATGTGTATGTGTGTGTATGTTTATATATGATGTATATTATATGTATTAGATTACATATTCCATATCCCCTAGTATTGGAGATTGAACCCAGGGCCTTGAGCATACTACCACTGATCTACATCCATAGTCCTTTGTTTAAAAAATTTGGAAATAGGGTCTTGCTAAGTTAGTTTTTCAGCAGACCTGGAACTTACAATCCTCCTGTTTCAGCATCCCAAGTAGTTGGGATTACAGGTATGTGCCACCACATCTGGCAACATATTTATATTTTAAAATTCTCTCTAAATATTCTATTAATTATACTAAATATTCTCTAAATATTCTAATTAATTATACTAAGGCAATTGTGAAAGGAGACGACATGATCAAGAAGATATTTCAGTGGTTCAAGTGAGAAACAGATGACTTAAAAGGGAAAATGAGGAAAAATAGAAAGTTCTAGCTTATATCTTACAAATAAAGTTAAAGAATAGTGTAGGACTGAATATGAATTCAGCACAAGAAAAGTTAAGGAGGAGTTTACATTTTTAGCTTCTCTCACTGGATGTATATAGGTGCTAGAGCAGCTGAGGGGATTTGCTTTTGGTAGAAACCATGCCACTTAATTCATACAGTCTTCACAGTGTCCTTTACGAAGTGTTATCCTCACTCCCAGTTAAGAAGATGTGGCTTAGAAAAGGACAAAGATTGAACAATTAGTTATGCTAAGTCAATTCTCTAACAGTCATTTTACTCTCAATCTGACTTTTATTCTTCTTACTCTGACAGATATAGATTGGATATTCTAGCAAGGCTTCAGTATTACTCCAAGTTGGGAAAAAACAAAACCCAGTGCATGTTGATTTTTCCTTCATGTGTGTGCCATTTACAGCATAGACAGACATGAGAAGCACTGTAGGTTGGAACTCTCTCTTTCCTAATTGAAGGATCAGTTTCCAAAATGATACCCTACTCCCTTTACTCATACTAAAATTTTTTGAACATGACCATATACAGAAGCTAATTTTACCTTTGTTGGTGTTTTATACTCTATGGGATTTTAATTGGGGTGGATTATCTTGATCCTGTGCATGTGTGAGCAGTCAGATAGTCACACTAAACATCAGCTGCCTTCAGTTTTAAAATATCGTTGGCGAGGTTGAATTTGAATTCACCTACTTTTTCAATAACCTGTCTTCTTTGTCCAATTTCTTTCATGTGCAAAGGCAGAAATCTTCTCCAACAATGCTCTTATAATTCCATTCTCTTCTTAAGGATCTCAAGTTTCTCCTGAGTGTCTTTATTGAAGCAAATCCCAACTCTTCTGCCAGGCATGCAGTGGCCCTCAGTTGGGCCAATTGAACTATTTAAAGTCCTCTACTTTCATTAAGTCAGTTTTCTTATTTTGTGCTCCTCCTCTGCTTTTATGAGTAATTTCTTACCTCCTCCACCACCACTCTGCTTCAGTGCAATTCTAATACTCCCTTAAAACCCACATAAAATCCCAAATCCTCTTTTGACAACTTTAAGATTAGCTATGCCTTCATTGATTTATAACAATGAGTTATGTAATTTAAATATTGCATACATTGAATTGCATTAAAGCCTAGATACATGTATGCACATTGTTTTATTTTATACATGGATCTATAGTTTGAATTACAGCTCTAACAAGATTAGAAAGTTCCAGAAGGCACGGCCAATTTAGCTCCTTTATGATTCTTATTATACTCTCCGAAGCATAGCACTATGTTGGGTGCAATCACATGTGATCTTTTTTCTTTTTCTTCATTTTTTTTAGTGCATACTTCTCTCTGGTTACTGTTTCTTCTCATTTAATGACATTGCAATATAGACATTTCTGCATACCAAACATTTATTCTTCTACTATGAGACAAATCTTCTAAAAACAAAAATGCAGAGCTATCTTTTGTCCTTGAAATGTCAAATCTTAAAATTCAAACTTTTATAGGGACGTTGCAAAGTGATGTATTTGGTCAGGCAACTTTCTCTGGACCTAATCTGTGAGTCCCTGGATTACAGTCATTTCAATGTGACCTTTCCATTACATTTGCCTACAGGTTCAGTTCTGGGCATGTTTAAGAAAAAATGTTCCCCTGAAAATCTTCAGAACTACTTACTCTTGCATGCGGGTTGGAGAATACTCAATAGATTTGCAATATTGGATTCAAAATGTGAAAAAAAGAATGATAATGAGGAAATACTGGTAAAAAGGTAAAAGTTGATTTGAAGAAGTTAATTACCCTTGGTAATGCTGTTATTTCATTTATTCCTTTTGCTTTTTTAGCATTCTATAAAATCTAAGGGGGGAATGAAGGAAATGATTTCTTTTTTCCTCCCTTACTTTTTTTTGCTTTTTTTCTTAGTTACTGATGATGAGACCCAGAGATTCACACAATTTAGGCAAGTGCTTTACCACTGATCTAAACCTCCACCCATAGATTGTTGTCTTAGACTCATAGAATAAGCCTCAGCAACTTTCTTTTAAGCAAATCACGTTGCTTTAACTTATTTGCTTTCTTTGAAAGATCTGAGACTTAAAATGGTATAAGAAATCAAAATTTTTTTCACTGTCTTATTTGTCCTTTTCTATTTTATATATTCCAATTTTATATATTCCATTGAGGAATAAAGACAGAAAGAAAGAGAGAGAGAGAGAGATAAGAATATGAGTGTATGAATGTATCAGGATAGGTCTGGCTAAACATGAAGAAGAAATAAGAAAAAAAAAAAAAAAACCAACAACTTTTTATCCTGAAGAAATTTATCATTTTACATAATAAGAAAATCTAGAGGAAGAACAGTTATAAGTTTCATTAATTAAACTGCTTATAACAAATCACAAGGATATAAGTCCATTCCATTTTTCTATTTTTCCATCCTTGGCACATCAACTTCATCTTCAGGCTGGCTCCCCTCTTGGTCACAAGATGGCTGCAGTAGCTCTAGATGTCTCATATTGTCCACAGTACCCAGAAACAGAATAAAGAATTACTTCTTCCCCCATGTATTTCTTATTTGTGCAAAAGCGAAAAACCTCTCAGAATTCCCTAAGAGGAGTTCTTACATTTCATTGGCCAAACTGTGTCACATGTCCAGAATTAAGTAGTCTCTGACAACATGAGTGGTACTAACAATGTTTACTTAAACAAGAGCCAGAAAATGACAGTCTGCAAGTTGGACTATCACCTGTTTTTGTATGCCCTACAAGATGAACATTTTTGAATTTTAAATGGTTGGGGGGGGTGGGGAAAGGAGATTATTTTGAAAGATGTGACGATTACATGAAATTCAAATCTGTGCCCCTGAATAACTTAATTGGAGCATAGCTATGCCCATTCATAAATATTTTGTGTGTGGCTTCTACAATAGCAAAATAGGTGCTGGATTGCAACAAAGGACTATATATATCTGCATAGTCTGAATGACCTTTTCTTAGGGTCATGAGATTTCCTGTATAAAACATTTTTTTTCAAAAGAAGGAAAAGGGGTAGGAGGTTGCATAGGCAAGAGATGCAGGGGACAGCAGACATTTTGTGTGAGGTTCAAGTTCATTTCTTTGAATGACCCACTTTTGTATTGTGAGACACTAACTTCTACTATGTCACTGATACAACCAATTGAGAAGACAGTGGAGTTTATTGCTTAATCTGATAAGGTAGACAATGTAGGGCCATGTCTGTGAGGATGGTGGGGAAGTGTTGGTGATAATTTACTTGAAAAAGAACTTTGATCTTTGGAAAAGTTTTCACTGTAGGAACTTGATGGGCATCACATAAGATGAGGACACAACAATCTAGGATTGGTGAAAACAGCAAGGTGAGGTGAGATATGCCATGAATTCCAGAACATGGAACTTCATGGAAACTTTCCAGGGAAGCCTTGATGGATCTCTGGGGAAATTCCTGTAAGGATCAATGAAACCCTTTGCTCTGGCCTGAGAGCCCAGAAGAGGAAAGAAATGCTAATCAAGTTGGTGGAAGGCCAAAGCCATGTTGATGTAGATGGCCAGGGTCAGGTGTGGATGGATTGCACCTCAGTCAGAGACAAGACTGAGTGTGGGGCAGTAGTTTTGGTGCTCCATTTTTAGAGAGAACTGTTCGTGTTAGGATATGTGGGAGTAGGGGTGAGTGGTCTTGGTATTCCAGGTTTAAGGAGGACCACTAAGGATCTGTGAGAGTGTGGGGTGGGAGGTGGTTGGGATTAGCTGAATTTGTTTCACCTCTCCTCTCTTCTAAGCTAGTTCTAACGTCCATGCACAGCCTATGCCAAGTCAGCAACAATCCTGAGCTAAATAAAGCATCTCCATTAGCTAACTTCCACATGTAGTTCTCTCTATGTCTCTCGTCAGGCTACCAGTGCACTGAAGCATGGACAGGGAAGAAAGAAAGGTCTATTGACAGAGTCAAGATCTCCTCTGGGACAAGGCTAAAAGTATCATAGTTTAATTCAAAACCCACACAAATCCATTTGTAAGTAAATGCTGTTAGATGGCATCATAATGGATAGTGCATACCTTTAAATTGATTTCCTTTTGATGTGATAAAAACATCTTATGAAAGAGATGTTGAAGCATGGCTTTTGATGTAAAGTAACATAATTTAGATTTTAAAGTAGGAAACCTTTTGTTGATAGTAGTTTATTTGATTCAGTGCAATGTACCAAGTGTTATTTGCTGTAGGTTATAAATTGGCTTTGAACCTGCTGTAATTCATAAATCATTACTTATGACTGATTTATAGGAAATCTCATTAATTGCAATGGCACAAAGACCTTGAAACAGGCAGGAAGCAGAAAATAATACTAGGTCCTGGGATAGAGGAGTAATAAGAATGTCACATTTGCCTGTGTTTTAATGAAAGTGTATTCCTGAACACACCAGTTTTCCTGAATTCAGTGTTGAATGAGACATACTGCTGTCGCTTCTGTTTTACAAAAGAGGAGGAACCTGAGTACCCCATCATCTTATTTTTAACATGTAATAAATATTTATTGCCTGTTGCTTATTATGAGGTAGTAACTTTCTTAATGAAAGGTTTTTGAATAGATCATCCAGTTGTGGGCCTTTCATGATGGGCAAAATGAAGTGTAGAGAGTTGAAATAATTTTCCCATTTCCATCTTAGGGAGGTTCATACAGAACTAGTAACACAGGAAGTCTCACATCACAGCTTGCTCTTTTGCCCCCTGGGCCTGGCTACCTTTGTTGTAATAGAGAAAAGTACCAACAGCCCCAACTGCCGAGTTAGGACATCCCATCTTCCCTCCTGTGCTGTTTCCAGTCAACCTGTCATTTACACCTGTATTGCCAGAGACTGGGATTCTGAGGAAGGTCATGGCATGGGAGATGATTGAAGAAAAGGAGGAGAAAGGTCCTGGGACTTCAACTCAAAAATACTAATTGGTTTTTGCATCAGGGACCTTATATGAAAAAAAAAAAAAAGTTATGCCCAGTAAATGAGGAGGGGTGTGTGTGTGGCGGTTGGGGAGGGGGGCAGGGGCGTATGCCAGACTATACTGAATCTCATAAATGAGAACTTGCCTAGGGCCATCCTCACTGGAAAGGTAGGTAGGTTTCTATTGGAAATGGAAGTCAAAAAGGATTTTTTAAGGTCGTGTTTAATTTACAATGAGAGAAAACTCAATCTAACTCAAGGTGTGAAGCTCACCAACCACACTGTTGGCAAAAACATAAAAGTGTAGAACTCTACAATGGGGTAGAACTATGAAGCCCATTGACAGGGTTAATGTGGTGTCTCAGCCTGTTATTTTGTGACTGTTTGAAATAAGTGGTTTTGGATATTTATGTACGGTGAGGCCAATAATAAGGGAGCTCTTGCTTATAATTCTCAAGAAGAGGAAGTACACCATAGCATGAAGAGGCCATGCTGGGAAGCACCAGGGTTCACCAGGAGGTTGAAGAAACGAGGGGAAAATGTGGGCAAGAATCTTCAATGTGGTTTTTAAAGGAAGGCAGGATAAGCAGATTATGATTGGGTAGGTTGGGTGATTTTGAAATCCTCTAGGATAGAGGAGCTGCCCCTTCTTTCCTAGAACCTGGTCCTGGGGTGATTAAGATAGGGAGATAGTTGTCAAATGTAAGTGTCCTCTGAAAACCCAACAGAGGAGGGTATTGGGGTTTGGGCTCTGGGTAGGTATGCATAGTCATACTTATAGGCAAGTCCTTTACTATTTGCAGGAATTGGGTAGTGATAATAGAACAAACTGCTCCATGATCAGCAGGGCCCCAGATACCTAAACATTAGCAAGTGCAGAAAATAAAAAGACACGTTTAATACATTAGAACATATCACTACATGTACGCAAAGAACTGCAATTAGATATTAACTGTTCTGCACATTTGCAACCTCATTTTATTTAGAGCCAGACACAGTTTTGGCAGTAGACTAAGAGGAAACCATCAGATGTGACCTGTCTTTACAGGGTTCACATCATCAGAGTATCAGATAGTATGAGAAGTCAACCTAGAACTGCAGCAGCTCTGAAAAAGGAAGCAAGGTAGGTGGTCTACTAAAAAAGGCCAGAAAAGAAATAGGAACTCAGAACCTATTAGTCAAGTTTCTTTACTGCAATAGGGAAGGAAGCCAAAATAAGCATTTGAAGCCAGAAAGCAATCTAGAACTTTCAGCATCACCTTTCTCATGACCAAGGTCCTAGTCTGATGTAATAATAGGTACCTGTAACCCCAGTGACTGGAGAGGGTGAGGCAGGAGGATCCCAAATTTGAAATCAGCCTCAGTAACTTAGCAAGGCTCTAAGCAACTCAGAAAGACCCAGTCTCAAAATAAAAAATAAAAGTAAAGAGGGCTGGAGAAGTGGCTAAGTGGGAAAGCCCCTTTGGGTTCAATCCCCAATACCAAAAAAACCCCCAAACAAAACAAAACAAAATAAAAACAAACAAACAAACAAAGAAACACACACACACACACACACACACACACACACAAAACCAAACAACAGAAACAACAACAAAAAAAAACACCAAGGTCCCTTGAATAATTTTGTGAATATGTCCTTCCTTAAGGATTGCTAACAACAGCTGTTTTTTCTGAGGACATCTCCTATTATTGGAAAAAGTCATTCTGCATCTTGTGTATGTTATGGCAATGCAGCTATTCACAACTGTTCATTTAGATTGTGGATCATCAGAAGAGAAAGATTAGGTCTTAAAGATGAGTCCAGCAGAGGACATGGAAGTGATGATCATGGAGCAGGACCTTTCTCTGACCTTGGCTTCTCTCCAAGGCTTACGTTAAACACCTGGAAGATCTTCCTAGTGGTTCCTCTTGCCAGTAGTTCCTTCTAAAGTGCTATTCTCTCCCATTTTAACCCAATACTACAGTCTTCAAAACAAAGTTGAGAGCTGCCTTCTTTTCTAGAAAGAAATGTATTGCCCGTAGGATGAAATGGGGATTTTTTTATCATTTAATTTTTTACAGACTGCATTTTGATTGATTGTATACAAATGGGGTACATCATTTCGTTTCTATGGTTGTACACAATGTAGATTCATACCATTGGTGTAATCATACATGTACATAGGTTATGATGTCTGTCTCATTCCACCATTTTTTAGACCCTACTCCCTCTCATTTCCTTCTACATAAAGTTTCCCTATTCTTCTCTCACTCCCTACCCTCCACCCCCATTATATATCATCATCCACTTATCAGGGAAAACATTCAGCCTTTGGTTTTTTGGGATTGGCTTATTTTACTTAGCATGATATTCTCCAATTCCATCCATTTATTTACAAATGCCATAGTATTATTATTCTTTATGGCTGAATATAATATTCCATTGTGTATATATACCACAGTTTCTTTATCCATTCCTCTGTTGAAGGGCATCTAGGTTGGTGCCACAATCTAGCTATTGTGAATTGAGCTGCTATAAACATTGATATGGCTGTGTTACTATAGTATCCTGATTTTAAGCCCTTTGTGTATAAACGGAGGGGTGGGATAACTGGGTCAAAGTGGGTCCATTCCAAGTTTTCTGAGGATTCTCCACACTGCTTTCCAGAGTGGCTGCACCAATTTGCAACTCTACCAGCAATGTAAAAGTGTGCCTTTTTCCCCACATCCACACCAACATCTATTATTGTTTGTGTTCCTGATAATAGTCATTCTAATTGGAGTGAGATGAAATCTTAGAGTTGTTTTAATTTGCATGAAATGGGGATTTTTAAGTTTCACAGAACTAGCTCTCAACATCGAGACCCGATCTTATCCCAGTTTTATTTACGGCACTCTTTTCCAGTTCTGCTGTTCTATCAAGGACATGTTTCCCATTCCCTGGATATACTAGCATTTGTTGTATGTCTCTATCTTGACTCAGGCAGAGTTTTCTACTTAAAATACCCCTTTCTTCCCCAACCACTACAAAACCAAGAGCAGTTGACGTTCCTCTTTAAAACACAATCAGTATGGGTTAATTCACTATGACATTAGTGCCTTTGTGCCAATGTGGTCTTGTAGCATAGAAATGAACACATAATACTGTATCTTATCTGTTTGCCCATCTGCTTCATCCTTTTAACTAAAAACTCTTCAGGAGGAAGGGTTATGTTATTCATCTTTACATGACCAATCCTTAGCAAGATGTCTGGCCATGATAAACAATAAAAATATGATGATGATGATGATGATGATGATGATGATGATGATGATGATAACTAACATTTACTGAGTTCTGACAACGTGGGAGATGTTAATCTACGTTCCTTGTCTGCATTAGCTAATTTTATTATCCTCACACACTTAAGGGCTATGTAATAATGTCATTTCCATTTTGAAAATTAGAATAGGAGATTGAGCAACAGAAAAGGGACATAACTTACTCAAGATGACACAAAATAAGTTCTAAACTATTGCATTTTTGTTAGAATGTGGTAAGCACCCCCTCCCTTTATTCTTCCTAAAAGATTCACAGAAGGAACACTACATATTGAGACAAGAGATTAGGGGGAAATTTTTACAAAAGTTTCCAGTTCACAATCTTCTAACTGAGTGGGGAATATACTTGGAAACACACATTCTTTCAGATGTCTTCCTTGTGTTAGCAAAAAAGGAATAAAGTGAGTTATTTTATCTCTAAATCAGTAAGAGTAGGGACAAAAGGCATAATGCTCCTGTTACACAACTTTATTCCTGTAAATAAAAATTATACCATTTTAGAAATGATTTAACAAGTGACCTGTTTGTCTATAGGTAATAGTTACCTATAGAATAATGAACTCTGGATGTGAAAATCTCAAGAAGTTTATGTACATGTATGAATTTCACTATTTCAGTGCATCTTCACGGGTACCTTAAATTAAGGTGCCAGTACCTATATCTGATGTTACCCCCCAATACAAGGTAACCCATGTTTAAAAGAGTCTATTTTATTAATGGTCTGCTGTCACTGATTTTAAATTCTTTATAAGTTTTTACCAACACACCAACATTCTAATTTTACTCTGGGCCCATGAACTATGTAGCCATTACTGGATAAAATTATTTTTGAATTCTATAGCGCATGGTGCCTGACATATGCAGTGACCTTCAGTGAAATGTCAGTCATTACTAATTTTTTTAAGAGGAGCTTTTTTGCAGGGTATAACCCAAAAGTTCTATTTTTTTCTAATCTGTCATGGACATTGAAGCTAATGGTAAAGTTCAACACATCTCTCTTCATGCATTTAGGTCACATTTAGTTGATAAACACTGCATTAGGGATCTCCACTTCATTGGTCCATTTCTCTGTGATTGTATATCTGATGGAATTCTGGCTATGGATGCCTGTTAATTTGAACTGTAGAAATATTTCCCATAAATAATGGGCCACGAAGCTCAATAAGGGACATTAGATTTGTTGTCTCTTTCAACTGGCAGATAATGGCATCAGCTGACATACTGTATCACTAACATTACTCCAGACATTCAACCTACTGAAACTCTAAAACACCTTTTTTGCTTCTATTATTTTTCAGATTGTTTGAACTCCAGACGGACCAACACCAGATAAATTATGAATGTTGAACAAGATGACCTTACATCCACAGCAGATAATGATAGGTCCTAGGTTTAACAGGGCCCTATTTGACCCCCTGCTTGTGGTGCTGCTGGCTCTTCAACTTCTTGTGGTGGCTGGTCTGGTGCGGGCTCAAACCTGCCCTTCCGTGTGCTCCTGCAGCAACCAGTTCAGCAAGGTGATTTGTGTTCGGAAAAACCTGCGTGAGGTTCCAGATGGCATCTCCACCAACACACGGCTGCTGAACCTTCATGAGAACCAAATCCAGATCATCAAAGTGAACAGCTTCAAGCACTTGAGGCACTTGGAAATCCTCCAATTGAGTAGGAACCATATTAGAACCATTGAAATCGGGGCCTTCAATGGTCTGGCGAACCTCAACACTCTGGAACTCTTTGACAATCGTCTTACTACCATCCCGAATGGAGCTTTTGTATATTTGTCTAAACTGAAGGAGCTCTGGTTGCGAAACAACCCCATTGAAAGCATCCCTTCTTATGCTTTTAACAGAATCCCTTCTTTGCGGCGACTAGACTTAGGGGAATTGAAAAGGCTTTCATATATCTCAGAAGGTGCCTTTGAAGGTCTGTCCAACTTGAGGTATTTGAACCTTGCCATGTGCAACCTACGGGAAATCCCTAACCTCACACCGCTCATAAAACTCGATGAGTTAGATCTTTCTGGGAATCACTTGTCCGCAATCAGGCCTGGATCTTTCCAGGGGTTGATGCACCTTCAAAAACTGTGGATGATACAGTCCCAGATTCAAGTGATTGAACGGAATGCCTTTGATAACCTGCAGTCACTAGTGGAGATCAACCTGGCCCACAACAATCTCACATTACTGCCTCATGACCTCTTCACACCCTTGCATCATCTAGAGAGGATACACTTACATCACAACCCTTGGAACTGTAACTGTGACATACTGTGGCTCAGCTGGTGGATAAAAGACATGGCCCCCTCCAACACAGCTTGCTGTGCCCGGTGTAACACTCCTCCCAATCTGAAAGGGAGGTACATCGGGGAGCTTGACCAGAATTACTTCACATGCTATGCTCCCGTGATTGTGGAGCCCCCCACAGACCTCAACGTCACTGAAGGCATGGCAGCTGAGCTAAAGTGTCGGGCTTCCACGTCTCTGACATCCGTGTCTTGGATTACTCCAAATGGAACAGTCATGACACACGGGGCATACAAAGTACGGATAGCTGTGCTCAGTGACGGTACATTAAATTTCACGAATGTAACCGTTCAAGATACAGGCATGTACACGTGTATGGTGAGTAATTCTGTTGGGAACACTACTGCGTCAGCCACCCTGAATGTTACTGCAGCAACCACTACTCCCTTCTCTTATTTTTCAACTGTCACAGTAGAGACAATGGAACCTTCTCAGGATGAGGCACGGACCACAGACAACAACGTGGGCCCCACTCCCGTGATCGATTGGGAGACCACTAATGTGACCACCTCTCTCATGCCACAGAGCACAAGGTCGACAGAAAAAACATTCACCATCCCAGTGACTGATATCAACAGTGGGATCCCAGGAATTGATGAGGTCATGAAAACTACCAAAATCATCATTGGGTGTTTTGTGGCCATCACACTCATGGCAGCGGTGATGCTGGTCATCTTCTACAAGATGAGGAAGCAGCACCATAGGCAGAACCATCACGCTCCGACAAGGACTGTTGAAATCATTAATGTGGATGATGAGATCACAGGGGACACACCCATGGAAAGCCACCTGCCCATGCCTGCGATCGAGCATGAGCACCTAAACCACTATAATTCTTACAAATCTCCCTTCAACCACACAACAACAGTTAACACAATAAATTCAATACACAGTTCAGTGCATGAACCGTTATTGATCCGAATGAACTCTAAAGACAATGTACAAGAGACTCAAATCTAAAACATTTACAGAGTTACAGAAAACAAACAATCAAAACAAAAGACAGTTTATTAAAAAATGACACAAATGACTGGGCTAAATCTACTGTTTCAAAAAAGTGTCTTTACAAAAAAAAAAACAAAAAAGAAATTTATTTATTAAAAATTCTATTGTGATCTAAAGCAGACAAAATGATGTGTATTCCTCAGAACCTGTTTTTGCTGCAGTTATTTACTATTTTCCCACATCTCGTCCTTCCCTTTCCTGATTGCCATATTTTTCATAGATCTCAATTCCCTAAAGAACTGGTCTAGGAAATTTTGTAAGAATTCTGTTACACTTTGAGATTTTTATGGTGAATTCTAGTGGTGAGATCCAGTCTACTTTGTCTCGCTCTCTCTCTCTCTCTCTCTCTCTCTCTCTCTCTCTCTCTTATTTTCTTTTTCTGTTTTTCCCTCATGCCCTTATGAAGTAATCCAATGGGGAATGCAATATTAGAAATAGATTTTTAAGAAAGAACAAGGAAGAAATGCAAGATCTTATATTTTTCATGTAATAATCTGTTCTGTATTTATGAGGAGGACCATTCTATGGAAAAGAAAAAAAAAGTAAGCAAACAACAGATTAATTTACATATGAGCATCTATAAAACCCATGACTTTTAAACAACTCTAGAACCAGAATTTGTAGTTTAAAAGCTTAAAATAAGATTATAAATAAAATATTGTTGGTTTTTCTGTAACCTGGACACAACTCATTTGTAGTATGGTAGTCTGGCTCAAATGTGAGAAACATGAAGGTAACTAGATTCCTTATTTTCTAAGAAAGAAAATACTGCAGTATTCTTTAGTCCCAGTGTCAGTCTCTCTACAGGGTCCTGCTTCAGTAGTTAACTTGAGTTTCAGATCAATATTCAAGGATGTTGTGGTATTTTTTCCTTCTGATTAGGATCACCCTTTATAGAATGCTCAGATTTCAAAAACTGATTTTGTGACATAAATTCAATTCCACTTGGAAGAAAGTATCACTATAATTTATTTACTGTCGCCTAAATAAAATTCCACTGGCCAGATGAAATATGATCATAAAAGGCAGAAGTATTCTAACTTATCTGCAGTTGAAAGCAAATGTTCTGATTCTGAGTGTTAGCAAATTCAGTTCGTCACATCACTGGTCTTGACACCATCCACCATTGTGGTGAAACAAGGATCATCGACAATAACTGATTTGACAATAATTATTAAAGACCTACTATGTGCTAAATAATAATTTGGGTATTGTGGGCACACAAATGATAAGTCTTGTTTCCTGTTCTTGACTCATTCCCAATCTATATAAAAGATATAAGGAAAAAAATTCTCAGTTCATTCCTGAGGGTCAGCTCTAATTTCTGCTAGGTAGAAAGCTGTATATTAGGACACTGAAATTTCAAAATATCAGGTTGTGTTATTACAGAAACATCCTCACGTGGTTTCTTCCATCATTTTGACAGGGTTGAATTTCTTCTTCCATAAACTGATTGCTGAGCTTTAATGAAGTATGGATATAGATCTGCTCTGAAGGACACATACGTGCTAGTAGATAGCAATACTAATTCAAATATAATTTATTAAGGGTGCTTTTTTAATGAACTAGGGAAATTTGAGATGAGAAAATATACACAATATACAAAATACATAAACTTCCGAGTAACAAAGAATATTGCTGGTTGTACACCTCAGCCCTCTTCTGCTATTTTAATATATCATGTATGTGATTCTGTCTTCATCTCTCTGAAGCAAAACGAATATATGAACGTCATATCACTGGTCTTGACACCATCCACCATGGTGGTGAAACAAGGATCGACAAAGCTGAAGGAAGCTTCAGCTCCTAACGGATGAAGAGTTTGGATACTCACACTTAATCCTGCAGTCGGGATTTCACTCAAGGGTTTTGTGGTCTCCAGGTGTGAAAAACTGATCATTATCAGCAAAGTAGGTCAGAGAGATGAAGGAAGGGATAGCAAATGAATGGAAGCATACAAAAGTCTTGATTCTATTTTTCGATCACTCATTCTCTGACACTTTATCACTCTGTCTGAAATCTAATTCAAATTTGCTTTTACTGTGAAGATGCAAGAAAAGAAAAAAACACGCATTCGCTGTCATTCGTTGGCTTATTTAGTACTGAAAATTCTTAATATAGTTTTTCCAAGCTGCAGAGCTCACACAAACACACACACACGCATGCACGCACGCATGCACGCACGCACATGATATTTATAATGGTAGCATGAACAAATACAGAGAAAAGATGTAAATTAAGAGGAAAAGGATCTCCCCCAGTTTTGCCAGCCGGCCTCTGTTTACTGACTCTGAACCTGTTCAATTTTGAGTTCATAATTCTTCTGTGTAGTTAGTCCCAGTAGGTGATTACCTTTGGTTTTGAGGGGCAATTCTGAAGTTAGACAAATTCTGTTCAATAGGAAAAAGAGAATTTGCACTAAAAAAAAGTTAGGTTGCAATCTATAAAATCTGATTCAGGCCACCAGCAGATTATTATAGTCTGAACAAACACACTTTGGAAAACTATAATATATTGATGTAATATTTCAATTAACCAAATTTTACTTCTACAGTAAATTTAGAGACTGTTCTGATAAAGGTCTTCATTGCAGGTTTTGGGAATGGAGGATGGTATGCTATGTAAATATGATTTGGAGGAAACTAAAGTGAATTCTAGATCTTTTCTGATTAACCATGTGTGTGTATTTGCTCCTCAGTACAGTAGCTGACTAAATATCTTAGAAATACACCGTGGATTTACTTGGTCCCCACAACATGCCTCTTTACATATGTAAAATATTCCTATAGCAAAACACAATTCCATGTCCATTGTCAATTGCTCTTTTTTATTTTATGTAAAGGCAACTCTGTGGCAGTATTCTGAAATAAGTGCACCAGAAATATGCCATGTGCAATTAACCAAGTGAAGGTAACCCACATGTGTGAGTCCTACTAATGGTGTATGCAGATTGCTTAGGGAAACATCAGAGATGATTTATAAAGAAGATTCTTCACATCTTTTTCTGTTGGAAAATATTACCCTTTCCATCTGAGAATGAGTGGGGTCTCTTAAACTCTTCTGAAAATGTCCCAGTACTTTTGCACTGACCAAGTGCTAGAAGGACTTTGTACAGCTTACATGAACAGGCAGATATAGTTTGATAATTTTCCCTCAGATTCCAAATAGTCTAGACTCAAATATCATCTTTTAAAAAATTAAAATAGGAAATTTCAATGTGAAACAGCATCCAATTTTTTTAAGGAAGAAAATGTTGCTAGTTTTTGATTACTTTTAGTCCTCATAAACCGAGAATTTAAAATTATGTTTCGAGACCTGTGTGCTATGAAATTAGCAATATAGATGTACTGGAAAATAACTTCAACAATGGAAGTTTTACTTCTCCAGGAAAAAGAAAGCAAATAGAACATTTAAAAAATAAATAGGACTAACTGAAACATAAAACAAAAAATTAAGTGGGTGGCACCAGAGTACCCAACATTTCCAAGGTAAATATTGATCAAGGGGGGGGGGATTCTTTGTCTCTCATTCTTTTGGAATAATTGTTAGTATATTTAGGTAAATAAATGGTTTACATGAGTACTTAAAGTACAGTACTCTGAAGCAATATGAATTTTAAATAATGGGTTCAATTGCTAATTTGGTGCTTCACTTACTTGTTTTAATAAAGGACTTGAAGATAATGTGATTATTAAATATCACCAACAGAGGTTGGGATGTAGCTTGGTGGTATAGCACTTGCCTGGAGTATAGAAGGTCATGGGTTCAATCCCCAGAACTGCAAAAAGGAAAAAAGAAAAACCTCACTGACACAATATATGAGTGTCTGTGTTATGAATCATACTCTGCTAGGAAACCATTCATACTTTTAAATAAGATATGGTGGCACAGAGTCAAATCTCTTTAAGAAATGTGTCCACAAAACTATATATGCATCATTGTATTTGATTAGAATTTGCTTTATGTACAATAGCTACTTCTGATAAGAGTAACTCTCAAAATACACTTTCCAAAAATCCAGGTACCTGATATCCTTTCTCTTCTGAAACTAAGAATCATGAATTCCAGAAAACTCTGTCTGAGATAGGAAAGAGCTGAGACACTACTGTCTTCCTAGGCTGTATCAGGATACAGAGCAAGATACATCAGGTTTCACAGAAAACAACAACAACAAAAATCTTCTAAAATTAATATAGCATACTGTAGGACCTAAATTTAGATTCTGAATGAAGCAGTTTCACAACACATACTAAGTTCATGTCCTTTTGTATCTTGACGTACTGCTGACAGAACATCTGAGATTTCACACTTAGCACATTCAAGAAATATATTCAAATAATATATAAAATTATATGATAGCATTTTATAACTAGTGTTCAGCAGTAGGAAGTATAGATATGGTTTATTTTGCTTCCCCAAGGATAAATAAAAAGGCAA
This sequence comes from Sciurus carolinensis, assembly GCF_902686445.1. Lineage (NCBI taxonomy): Eukaryota > Metazoa > Chordata > Mammalia > Rodentia > Sciuridae > Sciurus > Sciurus carolinensis. Next base: position 38,333,676 of record NC_062223.1, read on the forward strand.
ATAAAAATATTTCTTCAAGATAATAAATGAAGCTATTTCAAATCAAGCACCTGACAATGGAAAAAATTTTCTGTTTTGTGAAATTTGTAATGTGCTGTAAGTTAGCATATCCATATATCCTCTGCACAATAACAGAAAGCAAGAACCTAAAATCCTGCAGACCATGAAACTTATCTTTTAATATTCCATCTAATAATTTAATTTTTCCATTTCCTAATGCTTCACTTTATTATATATTTGACACTGAATTGGTGATGGTAACTTGCCCAAATAACAAAAATTCTACCTTTATGTGTTTACCAGAAATAATGAGTATAAGTTTTTTATCTTGATGAATGGGAAGATACAATGATATTTAGATGTGCTGACCTCTGTGGTGATCCATTCTGATTTAAGACCTCTAACCTTGAGAACTTGCTGGAACATTCACCTATTTCAGCCCTAGTTCAGTTATTATGATGAAAATTCAATATGGGTACCCTAACATTTATGGTGTCAATATGTCAATAAGATTTCATAGTGACAGTCAGTGAATCTCCTTACTTCAGTCCTTAGTTCCACATTAAAAGAAGTAAAAGCAAAATGGAACTTGGCAATTGCTATTTAAGCACAATTGCTAGTTTAATAAAATATACAGTTCTCTAAGAGAAAGAATGAAACCTCAATTCTACTAAATACATAAAAATATACACAGGATAACTTTATTTTATGGTATATTCTTTATATGGTAGCTACTATAAAATTTTAAATCAAATAATTTGTAATAAGAGGAAAATCTTGGGTTTCTTTACTAATGGAATCATTATGAAAACTTAATAAAATTTGTAAAATGCCTCCAAGTTAAATGTTGAAATGGACTTGCAAGTCTCATGGCTAGTTCTATTAAAAAAATAAAGTTTTATAAAATGAAGGAGAGAAGTAATAAAGTTTCTCTTTCCAGCAGCCCTCAAACAGGCTAACTCATGCTGAAAGATGTTTCTCGGCATAAATGGATAGCTAGAGAATGAACTTTAGGTAATTATGACCGTTAAAAAGCCATGGTAGCTACATATTCACACGTGAAACAGTGCCAAGAATCTTGCACAAAAGTCATTCTACAAATAATTAATGGCAATGTTTCTATGCTCAGTTGGGTTTTTCTTTGTCAGTACCTGTCCTTCTGTCCTTCCATATGTAGAAGGACATTTTATCCATGGTGTTAATTTCTTGGCATGTATTTATGTTTTCCAAGGCAAGGGTAAAATCAGAATCTGTTACTACTGCTCAACATTTAATTATGCAACTTGAAATTCAACCCTAAACACAACTGAGGCAAGTCATATAGGCAAGTAAATTATTCCTGGGCATTGTAGGAGCACTGCTTCTATTTCTAATTTTATTCCCACTTGAAAGATCTGATATTTTTACTATGTTTAATACAACTTCTACCTCAAAGAAAAAGGAAGAATTTCACAATATTGAAAAATTCTTAGCTAAAGATTACATATGTGAAAACATATATTGATATATATTTATGAAACACAAGTGTATAGTCATGTACATATGAAAAGTATATGCTGAGATAAAATATTATTTATTGAAAAAGATAGCTTCATTTTTTGACATTGTGATTAAACCCTTACACAACTCAATTTATTATAAATCCTGAGACTTATTTACAATTATTTGAAAGTCATTTTAATAATCATAGCAAGCAGTCATGTTAAGGAGTAAAGAAAGAGCAATCCAGAATTAGATTAATGTCAGAAATAAACTATGGTCTCCCCATAATTAGACAGATTTCATTAGGCAACGAAAATGCAAAAGTAAAATTAGTATCCTTTAGGTCTTAGAAAGTGCATTCATCTGTTTTCTCAATTATTGAGTCTTAATGTTGGGTGTGTGCTTTGAATTCAAGTATCAAATAATTCTTAAATAATGTATTTTTCAGAATTATTGATGCTTTGAAGTCATAAGCAAAGTACATAGGAAGAGAAGGAATCATGCTGGACCTATTTAGCGGGCTGAGGCAGGAGGACCTTGAGTTCAAGAAAAGCCAGAGAAGCAGGGTGAGATCCTATTCCTTACCTAAAAACATATATATGTGTGTATATATATATATATATATATATATATATACACATACATACATATACACACACATAAAGCACACATACACACATGTATATGTATGTGTATGTGAACATGTGTATGCATGTATGTGTGTATATGTGTCTGTATGTTTATATTATGTATATCTATATAGATTGTAGATATATACTTGTGGTTTTCATATATAAACCTCACAAACCCCACAGAACAAAGAAAGATCACTAGAGAACAGAAAGAAACTGAAAAAGTACAAAGAAATGGCTATTTTTATACTAGGATGGATTCAGTTATAGAGTGAATATGAAGTGAGTAACCTAAATATTTCCAGGCACTGTTTGAGACTTTGAATAAACAGGGGTGAATGGAATCAAGTCATGCCCCACAAATTAGCATGGTCAGTTTGGGGCTATTGGCCTGGATCTTCCAAGGTTTAGCACTGAAAATCCTGACATTTCTTAGGGCAAATTGAAATGACTGTTCACTATCTGCAGGACTGTACTTTCTGATCATTATCACCCTGATTCCCTGTTTCACATTAACGCACTTACCTCATTACTAATGGCAATGCCAGATAATATTGACCACAGGTAACCAGTGCCTATTTCTTACTTGGTCAAGCTTATGACAGGTTCAAATGCTAGTGATATCAAATTTCCTGGAATGCTTTCTAGATAACTTTGTGCAATCTGACAGTAGAGAAGGCATGACTCACCCTGAAGAGGAGTTCAAAGGTGGAGATGTCAACAATCACAGTATCAACTTTACCATTTGGAAGAAAACTACATGCATCACTGCTAGTGTTCACAAAGCCCCAGAAGGTAGGCAACATTATTTCCATTTTAGGAATGAATAAATTGAAAGAATTCTCTCCACTACACAAAAATGAGAAAGAAAACCAAGGGCAGAAGAAGAGAACTGGAGAATCCAGATGGCTACGGCAAGCCTTGTTTTAGCAATGGCATTTATTGTTCAGAACAGAAAATTGTTAACACTCTCCTCAGAATATTTCATCTCTTGTGTTCTATTAGATCCTGTTCTCCTAGGAAACAGCCTTCTCCCTGAGGACACGTTTTGGTAATTGATGTTAGTTTATTCTTGTACGTTCAGGTTTACTAATGAAATTGGAAAGCTGACATCTCTGAAGCACTGGCTTGGATAATGTGGCAATGTTTAAAATATTTTGTATTGACTTATATTGAATTTCACAAAAGGACTTCCAATGGAAGACATTATGGATCAGCTAGCATTCAAAGATGAAAATAAATCAATCAAATCTATTTTTATCATAATTATTCAGTTCTAGGCATTTTATTTTTAGAGCTGCATTATGATTCACTTTTATATTCTAATCAAATATTGCTGATGGATATCTCTAACATACTAACAAAAGGATCATATTTCAATCACTTTCCATTAAAAATTCTTCACTAATCTCAATATTTCCTTAACATTTCATTATGTAAACTGTTTTCATAAAGTCAATAAAATATTTGGATTCATTCTTTTCAGAATAAAATATGCATTTAAATCCATTTAAAGTATTTAAGAAACAACCATTAAACTAACACTTTTTTTTACTTGCTAAGTAGCTAGAAGAGAAGTGGTAAAGCAGACATAACTCCAAAAGTCAGAGGATTCACTTTTAAAAATTAAGGACTCCAACAAATAATGCTCACTAAATTTTTGAAAAATTTCCCCACTGACTACTCTTGACAAATTTGAGCCCCTTATACTTCAATATTGGTTAGTTTTTATTCTTAGTAAAGCACTATTTTTGATAAATAATAATTACAAAATGAAGATACCATAAAATTAACAAATAAATAAGAATTATTTGATTAATATGAACTAGACTTGAAATAGAATAGAAATCCTTTTCCCCCAAATGCCTAAGTTAATGATTTAAGAATGTGACACTATTTGGGAGCCTTTTAGCATGAAATGAGTGTTTTGTTTTAAAAATCTGAATGCAGTATGTTTTAATTCATAAATACATTTGTTTGAGGAAATACTCAAATAGTATTTGTTCTTTGCCAACAATGTATAAAATTGTTGGGAATACAATGAATAAGGATACAGTCTTTGCCCCTCAAAGAGCTTATAATATTGGAATACAGTATGATAAATTGAGTGGAAGAGGTAGCACATATTAGTTGCAGAGAGAAGGGCAACATACAAGAACTTTGTAATTGGGGAAGGAAAGTCGGGTTTGCTTCTTATGTGAAATGATTCCTGGGTGGAGCCCTGATGGATGAATTGGAGTTAGCCATGTGGTAGGAGGGGAGACACCAGCTTTGTCAGCACAATAAACAGCAAAATTAAGGGAAAAGCAACATCATGTGTACTAACTACAACTTTCTTGGTATTTCTAGAGCAAAACATGCAACTTGCAGATTGGTAAATACAAAGCCATGATAGTTGGAGACCTTCCCATGGTGACTCCATTGAACCTAGCTTACTGATGATAATGAAGTATGAACATTTTAAGTATTTGAGTAGGAGCATCATAAGATTTGAGCTTTGGCTAGGACACTTGCATGAGAGAAGAAGAAACCTCTGAGGTTAATAAAACTGAGGCAGAGAGAAACCATTTTTGGAGGGTGTTTCTCTAGTTCAGGGGTAAGTAGAAAGTAATCAGGATGTGTTGAGAAGTCAATGAAAAAGACCCTTTAACTTGATTAGCTGTCTCATTGAAAGATGAGAGGAGAGCCGGGTACAGTGTAATCTCAGTAACTTGGGAGGTCAAAGCAGGAGGATCTTGAGTCCAAAGTCCGCCTCTGCAAAAAACGAGGTGCTAAGCAACTCAGTGAGCAAACCTGTTTCTGAGTAAATAAAATACACAAATAGGGCTGGGGATGTGGTTCAGTGGTCGAATGCCCCTGAGTTCAATCCCTGTTTCAAAAAAAAAGAAAAAAAGAAAGATGATGGGAAAGGAAATCGAGGTCTTCTATCTTTGTCAATGAATAAAAATTTGGGGGAAGAGGGGAAGGAAACTGTTTTCAGTTAGTAGTTGAAGTAAAGGAACCTGTTCTCCTAATGGAGATTTGGGAAGGAAAGTGATATCCTCACTGTTTTACATATATGAAATTGGAATAGCAATAGGAAATTCTGGTAGAGTTGTCCAACGGCATGCTTTTCTGAGCTAGCAGTGTTACTCATGTAATCACCAAAATTAAATTTGCTGTGGAAACTGAAAATGGGTGGAAATGAACCATACACAATAAAAGAATCAAGTTGGTAAAGAATAGGTCTATGAGAAATAGCAGCATTTGATAGGGATGGAGAAAAAGAGAAAAACATTAATTTTAAACATTGAAGAAAATTGAGTCTTTCCTATGTGTGAGGTACTAGACTAGGTCTTGGCATTATCACTGTATTTTTTATTATTACTATTATTTTTGATTGACAAAGCATGATTATATAAGATTATCACTTTAAAAATGAGTCCTAAGCTAAAAAAGGAAGTCAAATGACACAGATAAGTATTTATTGACTGGTGTGATAACTGCTATAAAGTAAAATATCAGTATAATAAATTGAGAGAGCAAAATAACAGACACTGTTTTAGTCTGGAAGGTTCTTTTACATAGTGGAGGTAGAGAGAGATTAGTGATGATTTATGCTAATTAGAAAGAGAAGACAGGACAAGGTACGTGGCTAGTCTAAAGACTAAGGCTTTCTTCTATAGGCAATAAAGTAGTCATGGAAAAGAAAAATGAATATGAACTAAACTTGTACTGGAATGATTGGTTTCCAAAAATTAAAAGGAAAACAGTGAAAATATAAATTCAAATCAAGCTAGACTTGATGAAATGACAGAAAATGCCTATGAGTTTCTTTATTTAAAAATCAACTCTGTGCTTTCTGATGTATATCACCCATGTGGCCCACTGTTAGTGGGAGACACAGAGAATTTTCTGAAAAATCATAGACTCATGTTCTCTGCACTCAGATCAGTTTATACCTTACAATGGTTTGAAAGAATGGGCAACAAATGCTTTTGATAAATTTCCTGAATAGCTAATTAATTCCTCTTAGGAGGTTCTCTCATCCCTTGATATACAATGAAGTAAGAAAATTTGCATTTAATGGAAGAACAATGGAACATGAAATTCAAAATGCTATTGAGTCCATTAGGGGAATGAAATTAGGTTATCATCTATTAAATAACCTATTAATTGATGTCATAATAGCTCAGAGTGCTGTTGCAATTTGCCAATGTAGTCAAATAAGAACTTTGATGTATGGAAAAAAAAATGCAGGCGCTGGAACTTGTGATTAGAATTTAGAAGAAAATATCAAGGAGAATTCTAGATGCCCTAAGCTTGAATGAAAACAAATCACTGGAGATCAGATTATGGGTGATCACCTTTGAGCACCAAGGCCTAGGCAAGAAGTGAGGATATCCATCCCTTCCATCACTGGGACCTCCCACTCCATATTTAGTTACATCACAGGTATTATTAATGCAAGAATCCAATAGCTTTTTTGAAAGTCTTGATATTTGCTCAAGGAGAAATAGTATTGAGAGTAAAAGAAATGATTTCTAATTAATTTTTCCATAAAAAATCATTCACAAGCTTTCTGCTCATGATGGTATGGGAAAGCATAGCATTATATTTATCATACAATAAAAATTTCACTTTTTTATATAGTAAGCATTTTTTTTTTCTGTTTTGTGGCACTAGGAATGGAAACCAGGGTCTTATGCACCTGAAGCTAAGGAGCATTGTTTTAAAACTTCTTTTAAAAAAATTGACACATAGTAGTTTTACATAATATTGGGGTTCATTTTGACATATTTATAAAAGCATGGAATATAATTGCTCCAATTCAGTCCCAATACTTACCCTTTCCCTCTCTCCCTCCCTCCTCTATTCCCTTTCCACTAGTCTAGTGGTCTTCCTTTTATTTATTTATAGATTTTTAAATTGGTGCTTTATAGATATACATAAAGTTGAAAATCACTGTGGTATATTCATGTTCATACATAGGATACCCTTCCTCTCTTTGGTGATTCTCTGCCCCCTCCTCCTCAATCCTCTCTCTTCTCCACTGATCACACTTCAATTTCTATTGGAGTCTCCCAACATATTCCTTCTTATTTAGGTATAGTTTTCATTTATGAGATAAAACTTTTGACCCTGACTTTCTCAGCCTGACTTACTTTACTGAGTCTGACTTATTTCACTTAGCATGATGTTCTCTAATTCCATGCTTTTGCTGACAAATCTCATGATTTCATTCTTCTTTATGACTGAGTAATACTCCATTTTAACACATGTACACATGTGTGCTTGTGTGTGTATATGTATGTATGTACATAGGCATACCACATTTTATTTATTCATTAATTGATGGGTATCTAGCCTAGTTCCTTATAACTTAGCAATTGTGAGTTACACTGCTATCAATTTTGATATGCTGTATCCATATAGCATGCTGATTTTAGATTTTTTGGATAATTACTGAGGAGTGGAATAGCTGCTCTGTCATGTGGTTGTTTCATGCCCAGTTATTTGAGAACTCTCCATACTGTTTTCCAGAGTGGTTGTACGAATTTTCAGTCCCACCAACATTTGAGTGTGCCTTTTACCCCACATCCTCCCTAGATTTATTAATATTTCTATTCTTTATTGCTAGCATTTGGATTGGAATGAGATAAAATCTCAGTGCAATTTTAATTTGCATTCCCCTCATTGTTAGCATTAATGAAACTTCTCTCATACATTTGTTGGACATTTGTATTTTTTCTTTTGGGAAGTATCTGTTAGTTCTCTTGCCCATTTGTTAATTAGATTATTTGTGGTTTTGGTGTTTTTTTAGTTCATTATATATTCCAGATATTAATCTCATGTCTGAGGAGCAACTGCCAAAGTTACCATATTCTGTAGTCTTTCTCTTCATGTCTGTTTCTTTTGCTATGCAGAAACTTCTTAATTTGATGTTATCCCACTTATTGATTCTTGGTTTAATTTCTTGTGTTAAAGATCTTGTTAAGGAAGTTGGTGCCTGTGTCAGTATGTTGGAGTGGTGAGTCTACCTTTTTTTCTAGAAGTTGTGGAGATTTTGGTCTAATTTCTAAGTCTTGAACACTTGAGTTGAAGTTTGTGCAAAGTGAGAGATGGGGATCTAGTTTTATTCTTCCTCTCATGGGTATTGAGTTTTCCCATTTGTTTAAAAGGCTATCTTTTCTTCAGTGTATGTTTTTTCTCCTTTGTCAAGTATCAGATAACTGTATCTATGTGAGTGTCTCTGTTTCTTCTGTTCTATTTCATTGGTCTTCATGTCTGTTTTAGTGGCAATGCCATGCTGGTTTTGTTACTATAGTTCTGAGGTATAAGTTAAGATCTACTATTGTGATGTCTGCTGTATCACTCTCCTTGCTCAGGATTGCTTTAGCTATCTTTGGTCTATTATTCTTCCAAATGAATTTCAGAACTTTTTTTCTAGTTCTCTGAGGAATGTTAAGTGGTATTTAAATAAATAAATATATATATATTTATATATATGTATGTATAGAAGGGCACTTGGTTGGAACCTCTTGCTTGGGAGAAAGTCAAGTAAAATATTCTACACTAGCCATTAAGCAATGAAAACCATCAAGAGTTCTGAGCAGGTAACCTTACCTGGGTCAAGACTGTAAACATTAGAACTAGGAACATAATAGAAGTCAAAAAGAAAGAGCCGTTTTAGTCAGATGTGGGTCTTAAAAATTTGCAATATTTCAATTTGTAAATCTAGCATTAGTGCTATTGCTTCTTAATGAGCTTCTTTCAGGAACTTTTGATTGGTTGTTTACTAGCAAAGTATCCAGGAGGAAGTCAATCAGTATTCATTTCATGCTTTGTTAGCATGTCACAAAATGAAAATTTAGTGTAGAATTTTGATTGATTCCTTGCCTGGAATTTATGATCTACATTGTCCATATTTTAATTGATTAATTAAAATCCATTGAGCCTCTAATTATATTTGTTTATATTCAGTGGATCTAACACATGCATTGCATTTTTACTACTATCTTCTCTCTCTCTCTTTTTTTTTTAATCTTTCTTTTGGCCCTAAAAAGGTGACCAAAAATATGTTTGTTAAACCAATGATTTGTATTTCTTTTTATTTTCTACCAGGAAACTTTTGAAAAAAGATTATTCATGAATATTAATTGTACAGAAGAGTGAGCTTCATTGTGTCATATTTGTACAAAAAATAACATAACCTGGAAATTTTTGTTCAGCTATCTCCTAGCTATGGGAATTGTTCTGCCTTTTAAAATATTTGTTTTATGTAATTAATGTAAACATTTGGATCAAACGTGTCTTAACATAGCCATATCTCCTTCAATCAAGCTACGCCCTCTATGGCTGAGTTCCAGTCACAAGAAATTTGTGAATGGGCAAAACATCCTAAAGGGAAGAGGTAGAATATTATAAAACCAGTGCATCTATTCCAACTGTTCACTTTTTCAATTTTAAATACTTTTATTGATTTTTGTAGACACTTAATCACTGTAATACTTTATCCTTTATTTTGGATTCCAAATTTTTATTCAAATTTTAACTTCTTTTAAATCGTATGACTCTTATATTTGTGAGCATATTTGTAGGTGTAAATCATGTTACACTCTTTTTTTTTTTCTTCACCACGGTCATGACACCATTTTCATCAAAGATTTTACAAATCTGTATGACAATATTTCTTTTATTTCGGTAGTCTTATAGCTTAAATCTTCTAATTATGTGTTTTTTCTTTCTTATCAATTTGTCCTCTTTCTTCTTGCAGTTTTAAAGTACTTGAGCTCTGATAGCATTGGCTTAAAAATCACATTATTCTTCAGTATATTTTTCTATATATCTATTTGTCTTCTAAAAGTAACAACTCTTTCCCACTATGTCAATTGCATATTGCATCAATAATAATAATTATTATCAATTATAATCTTGATACAATTTTTATAGTGATTATTTACTGAATTTCTAGCACAGACTAATTCCAGGTTTTTTAAATCAGGATTCTCTAGATGAACAGAACCAACAGGGTGTATGTATATATATATGTGCATATATATATATGCACATATGATTAGCATATATATATATGCACATATGATTATAAAAAGGAGATTTATTAGATTGGCTTACACAACCAGAAGCTGGATAGTCCACAATGGTGGTCTGAAGGCTGGCAAACTGGAGGAATCAGTAGCTACATAGTTCAAGATACTGAGACCTCAAAACAAGGGGGATAATGCTGCTACTTCAGTTCAGGATTGAAGGCCTGGAAGCTCCCTGAAGAGTCACTGGCAGAGTCTGCTTAGAAAAGTGTAGGAACTGGAGTCTGTCCTCAGACGATTGCAGTAGCAATCAAGAACATGTAAGAAGAACACAGCTTACATTTGCTACTGTTTCCTTGTTCTTCCAACATCATTTCCACCTCACCCTCCAACCTATTGGATGGTGCTGACCACACTTAGGGCAGGCTCTGCTTCAGTTCTTCAGTTTACCATCCCACATGCCAATCATCCCTAGAAACACCCTCATTGACACACCCTATAGAAGCCTCTCAATCTTAGGCATCTCTTAACCCAATCAAATCAACAATTTAGATTAACTGTTACACAGGTTCATGAATTTGATTTTACATTTCTCAATTTTCTCAGCATTCTTCAATATTAAGACCAAGCACTCTATAGTTTTAAGAAAAACAAGGTATAGATGAACATTGCATGCAGCTAGGGCAAATGAGGACCTGAATTATTTTTAAAGATATTTCTTTACTCCCAGTGTCTATTCTCAAGAAATAAGAATTTACTTCTGTACTTTTTGCTAATGTAATAAATCTCTTTTTAAAACCCCAGTTGTTAAATAAGACTTAAAGAAATAACTGAAGAAAGTAGTTAATAAATCCATAATTTAATTTTACCCAGTCTCTCATAGGTCCATAAAAGAGAACATGATACACAAAGGTTAATCACACACAAAAATTCTGGTCCACAATTATTTCTGTGTCTTGGAAAATGTGTTTCAAAGTTAAAGAACCCTTTCAGTGACCTGAAACAGAGACCTTGGGAATGTAGCCCTAAAGAAATCCATTAGGGATGTTAAAGAAATAAATGTAAAATGCAAGAGTTTATAATTCTTACAAACTTATTGCCAAACCCTCTTCTTTTCTCAATACTTATAATGACTATCTTACTAAACAGAACTGAGTTAATATGGTCTCTTGGGGCTTCACCTCCTGGCCTCAATCATATTTCTGTCAAGCAGTACATTCTCAGTCTGGAGACTTAGAAAATGTCTAATATGGCGCATGTTACAGAATTTTTCTTTCATTCCATGTCTTTTACAATTTGGGGTCTTCATAAATGGAAAAGTTGATTTCATTTTACTAAAGGGGTCACACGTGAATATGTCATACAATTTAAAGTGAAACACATTTACCAGTTACCAAACATCCTAAAATCATATTGGTGAATATAAAGGAAAAATTTTTGCAAAACTCAGCTACTTTTGTTTCATATCTTCAAACCATTACTAATAATTTATGCATGTTTCCTCCACAAAATTCTGCTTACTCTTTGCTTATAATTGAGTCCTAAACACTTTTTAAGAGGTTAGTAGATCCTGAGAGGCAGAATTCCAGTTTTTAAAAAGTTAAAGTACATCAAACTACAAGGTGCCTACTAGTAAATAAAGTTTTATTAGAACATAATTTTACTAGAACATAGCCATGTCTGTGTGTTTATCATTGTAGTTGCTTTAATGCTGTAATGATGAAGTTTAGCTTCAACTAAAATTCTATGTTTTAAAAAGTCTAAAATAGCTATTATTTGGTTTTGTACAGGAAATTTGTAGATCCCTGTTGTAGAATATGGAAGTCATTTAGTTTTTGCACTCATGGACATTAACTTGTTTGATATTAAATGTTTTGTAATAAGTAGGCTTTCCATGTCTATTCTTCTAGGCCACTGTTCTTCCACTATCCCGTATATTTGGATGAACCAGCATGCTATTTATGAATGAATGAATGTTCACATAGGACACTCCCCCATAATTTAAAATATTGTCTTTGAGATTCCTTCGGTACTCCTTTGCTTGAAGAAGTTATTACCATCTTCAATATTTTTTCATTGTGTTAAAGCAAATTAACAAGGATCCCATCAAAACTAAATAGCCATTGAGCTTTTGATCAAGAAGCCTCTCTTTTTGTAAGGAAAGAAATACAGATAATTCTTCTGAAATGTGTTTCCTAGAAACTTTCACATCATCTGCTTCTGATCTTGTATGTTGATTAGATACTTCAGTTAAATGCTGTTTTCCTGAAAAATATTTATTTTACTTTATTGATGATTTTCTTTTGCCACTAGCATTATTACAGGAATATAGTCAGTTCCTAAAAATAAAAAAGACAGGTGTTCAGGCAACCATGAAAAATTTAAATGGCTTGATTACTTCTCTGTGGTAGATGATTTGTTTTATTGTCTGAAATAACACAATTACATTGTGTTCTACTTCCATCTATAGTTACATCAAAGAGCAGATAAAAGAATAAATTAAGCTGGTTTGAAGTACATTTTGGATAATAATTGCAGAGGATTGAAATTTGGCAGGCCAGTGGAAATGTGCTCAAAATTCACTAAGACTAATATTTTGAAGATTCTGACTTGACATATATTTTAACTTTCCATCTTTCATCCAATTGCTTTTGAACAAGTTCCAGAACTCCATTTGAAATAGTGACATAAAATAATTTTTTCTTTGCCTAGTATTCCAGTGGTATAGATAAGAAAAACTCCTATCCAGATCATTCCCTTATAAAAATTATATCCTTGACTTAGTTTCCCACTTAAATGTCTAACTTGACCTTTCTCAGCTCTAAATCTGAATTAGGTATACCTTGAAAGGATTTTTTACTATGCTGATATTCAAGCAGTACATATACTCAGAAATTCTGATTGAGTTGGTCTAGTGCACAAAACATAAAAGATACTCTTGTAATTCTAATGTATACTAGGTTTGAAAATTGCTGGCGTAAATACCCTAGTAACTATTGACAAATCCAATGGACTCTCAGTAGAAATGAAGCATGAGGTTTCTGATGGAGGATAGAATGGACTTGAAGTAGAAAAGCAATGTGTGGAAACTTAGTTTCTAATACTGTCTTTGAGAAGATGATTAGAATTTACTTCCCAAATCAATAGAATCCCTGTATATCAAAAATACCTGAATGGTAATACTGGTATGTGTTATACCATTTCCCATGTGATTTCATACTCACCTACTTGCCAAAGACTTAATGAATATAAATGGAATCAAATATGAAGTACTTGAGCAGGACATAGTAATTGGTTGTCGACTATGTGCTTTTATCTTAAGAATTAATTTAAATGGATCTTTGAGGATAGAAGTTAATGCATTTCAGACTGGGAACACAGATGGAATCTGGGATGTAGGCATACACTTCTGATTTCCCGTCGGTAGACAGATTTAAGAATGAGGCAATCATATACCTTTTTTTGGAATAAGAAAGATAAAAGTTTCACTGAAGACAGGAAGTCGAGTTTCACAGAGAACTAGTCAAGGTTTCTCCTATCACAGATCTCTCCTGGGTCAGAGAAAGGTAGACTATACCAGAATGAAAAACTTCACTTCTAGATTTAGCAATGTCGTCTGATCTTCTAATTCAGTTCCTAGATGTTTCTAGTAACACCTAATATCTTAAAGTGATTGTAGGCCAGAGGATGAAGATCCCCCAATTTTTTATTCTTTCAACAATGTAATTAACTCAATTCTAATATCCCTATGTTTTAATTATTTTAAGAAAATGAATTTATAAATCTGAAATTATTTACTCATTGGTTCAATTCAATCTTTAACTATTTTCAAAATATTATGCTTTTCCCAAATATAATTCATCATCAATATTGAAACTTCCAATATGTTAATACCAGTACTAACCTTCCTTCCTTCTTTTGTTTCTGCCTTCTTTTTTTTTTTTTTTTTTTTTTTTTTTTTTTTTTTTTTTTTTTTTTTTTTTTTTTTTTTTTTTTTTTTTTTTTTTTTTTTTTTTTTTTTTTTTTTTTTTTTTTTTTTTTTTTTTTTTTTTTTTTTTTTTTACGTTTACATAGGGTAATGATGTTTATTATATTTTTCCCCTTCCCCCCACCCCTCCCACCCCCTCCCCCCCCCTCCCACCCCTCTTTTCCCTCTACACAGTCCTTCTTTCCTTCATTCTTACTGCTCTCCTTAGCCTAACTCTAAACCTAACCCTAAACCTAATGCTAGCCCGTCCCACCCCCCATTATATGTCCTCATCCGCTTATCAGCGAGATCATTCGTCCTTTAGTTTTTTGAGATTGGCTTATCTCACTTAGCATGATATTCTCCAATTTCGACCATTTGCCTACAAATGCCATAATTTTATCATTCTTCATTGCGGAGTAATATTCCATTGTATAAATATGCCACAGTTTCTTTATCCATTCATCAACCGAAGGACATCTAGGTTGGTTCCACAATCTGGCTATGGTGAATTGAGCAGCAATGAACATTGATGTGGCTGTATCTCTGTAGTATGCTGCTTTTAAGTCCTTTGGGTATAGGCCAAGGAGTGGGATAGCTGGGTCAAATGGTGTTTCCATTCCAAGCTTTCTGAGGAATCTCCACACTGCTTTCCAGAGTGGTTGCACTAATTTGCAACCCCACCAGCAATGTATGAGTGTTCCTTTTTCACCACATCCTCGCCAACACCTATTGTTGCTTGTATTCTTGATAATCGCCATTCTAATTGGGGTGAGATGAAATCTTAGGGTAGTTTTGATTTGCATTTCCCTTATTACTAGGGATGTTGAACATTTTTTCATATATCTGGTGATTACTTGTACATCTTCTTCTGTGAAGTGTCTGTTCATTTCCTTAGCCCATTTGTTGATTGGATTATTTGTATTCTTGGTGTAGAGTTTTTTGAGTTCTTTATAGATTCTGGAAATTAGCGCTCTATCTGAGGTATGGTTGGCAAAGATATTCTCCCACTCTGTAGGCTCTCTCTTCACATTTCTGATAGTTTCCTTTGCTGACAGAAAGCTTTTTAGTTTGAATCTATCCCAGTTGTTTATTCTTGCTTTTATTTCTTGTGCTATGGGAGTCCTGTTAAGGAAATCTGATCCTGAGCCAACAAGTTGAAGATTTGGACCTACTTTTTCTTCTATAAGATGCAGGGTCTCTGGTCTGATTCCGAGGTCCTTGATCCATTTTGAGTTGAGTTTTGTGTAGGGTGAGAGATAGGGGTTTAATTTCATTCTATTGCATATGGTTTTCCAGTTTTCCCAGCACCATTTGTTGAAGAGGCTATCTTTTATCCATTGCATATTGTTGGAACCTTTGTCTAGTATGAGAAAATTGTATTTATTTGGGTTTGTGTCCATGTCCTCTATTCTGTACCATTGATCTACCTGTCTATTTTGGTACCAATACCATGCCGTTTTTGTGTTTCTGCCTTCTTTCTTGCTTTTTAAAACATGTCTTCTATTCTCTTCCTTTTTTCTTCTTGTTTTATTTAAAAAAATTATAAATCCATACAATACAAAGATGTACAAACATTATATTCATTATTATCTCTCTGTCCAAGTAACAAACATTAAAAGACTAATTTTTATCTTTTCACAAAATTAATTTGGTTAAACTGCTGGTTTTTTTTTTTTTTTTTTTTAAAGCAACTAAGCAGACAGCTTTATAGTGAGACACTTAAAATTCAGGACTTGGAGAGACTATTTGAATCTGATCTTCACTGATCACTAGAAAGGAAATAGTTTAAGCTTGGAATCTTCAGTTTCCTCATCTATAATATGGTAATAATGGAAATTTACATCATGTTCATGATACGTATGCACTAACATATAATCTATATAAATGTGAAGGATACTACATATGTGTGTATACATATATAGTATTAAGTTGTGGTATGGCACTTAGACAATTACAAGAAAAGGTATCATTATTATTATTGATCAAAATTAATGCTCATTAACTCACACAGTTTAGAAAAGAGAAAGATTCCAAGTAGTTTCCTTCTCCAATAGATGCAAAAAAATACTTTCTAATGTGCTAAAAGCCTAGAAGAGCCTGGAAGGTCTAAGTGGGACCACAGCAATAACAGACTTATTTAAGAGGATTGCTTAAATTAAAGTGAACAGGTAATTTTTAATCATTCTATATGAGAGTACACAGACCCCAAATTGAGACTGGTGCTTACAGTACTGCACAGTGATTATTTTTCAGAGTTTTTTGACAAGGGAGGGGTTTTGTGTGAATGGGCGAGTAGTGGTCAGCTCACCTGAATAAATGAGCGATCCCTGAAAAACAATGACCAGACAAAGCTCAAGTATTCAAACTTTTTTTTTCATTTTCTTTGAGGTTCATTTATTTATTTATTTGAGAAAAGCTTGTACATTCCCTTTAAGAGAGACAGGCATCCATTGTCCAGGCTAGGTATCCCGTGTGGCTAGATACATATGTTATCCTCAGTGGTAAATATATAGAGCGTTCTCAATAAATATGAATGAATGAATGAATGGACAAATAGGTGAATAACTAGATGACTGAATAAAAGGTGTGACCCTCCTATCAAATCCATGTAACCTACTAAAAGATACCAAGGAAGTCCACACAAGGCTATGTTTAAACATCTTTGATGTTAGGGAGATTTTCTCTAGATACTCTCATCCTTAGAAAATTTTTAGGTTTTCTCCACTCCAAATTAGAACTTGGGGGTAGAATTATGGTGCATGGATTACTTGAGATAATGTGAATGTGCATTTTTTCCAATATCATACTTATTATTAAATGAAAACTTGTTATGAAATGACATGGAGTGGCATCATGCAGTAATAGTTGAGCCTTATGAAAAGTTTTGTGAGTGAATGAGTTAAAGATTAAATGAATGTGTCAAACTATCTTGATAAAATTAAATTGGAGGCAAGCTTCTGCTAACTCACTCAAAGGTCAGAATTTCTAGTGAAGAATGACTACACATTTAAAACAAGAGTCATCAAAACACAGCCCCATTCCATTGTCTGTCCTAGTATGACTCACATAAATACAAAATTTATAGATTTGTTTTCTCTCTGGCCAGCTAAGTAACACTATAACAACTTTGATGCTGCCTCTTGACTCACAAAATCTAAAATTTTTATTACCTGATTCCATGCAGAAATGATTTTCTGATACTTCACTGTACTATAACCCCCCCAAAATGCCAGGCCAAGTCTTATCCATTTACTGTTATCTTCTCAGCACCTAGCTCTGTTTGGCACATGGTAAACACTCACTCAATGACTATGTAAGGAATGAATCAATCAATAAACATGAATATATCGTATATTAAGATCCCATGCACTACTCTTTAATAGGAAAAATATTTGTCATAAGAGTTCACAAAAACAGACACACAAAATTTTACCAATAAGTGAAAAGTTGTTTCAAAAATACATCTAAATTATTTGGGCATGGTGAAATATGCCTGTAATCCCAGAGACTCGGGAGGCAGAGGCAGAATAGCAGCGTCAAGGCCAGTCTCAGAAACTCAGCAAGAGTTTAAAAAACTTAGCAAAACCTGTCTCAAAATAAAAAAAAATACAAAAGGACTGGGGATGTGGCTCTGTGGTTAAGTACCCCTGGGCTCAGTCCTCAGTACCATTATGTCTAAGTTATTTTTAAAGGCAAAAAGTTCAACAAAATTTCAGAAAAATAGTATGTATATGATGTGAATTTACTTTCTAGTTATCCATAGGGATGCATCGTTCTCCACCTTGTAGTTGAGATCCTAGCTGTGTCCACTTTTATAAGCAGATATCATATGAAAGATAATTTTAAAGAACAGAAGAGCATTTTTCCCAAGCATGAAGTTTACCTGAGAGCTCCTCTTTTGACTGCCACTTCCTTTCACTCTTAAAAATGTTTCAGGTCCAGAAAATTGCATATGCAATTATGCTAATGAAACCACTGAGAAGCCTTTCCAGGTTCACTCTGTATAATGTTCACTGTTTGAAAAGATTACTATTTAATACAGTTCCTGGACTGCAAGAACCATGCAACTTAATGTTAAGTACTTTTAAGATTCTCAGTTTAAGTAGAACCGAGTTTATTTATTTGCATGTACCCTTTATTGCTATTTTCAAAATCCCTCAGGTTGTACTTTCAGGCCTTGGTATATTCCACAGTCTGCCTTAAATGCAGATTCTGATGGGCATGTTCTTATGATCCTGTGGTATCCTCATTCCATGAAAAGGCACAACCAGAAGATGTGACTTTTTAATCCATAGGACTTTGGCCTGAGTTAGTTTTTTCATGTGTGAATGGGGTACTGTTGGGTGTAATGAAAACAACAATGACACCAAAGTCATCAGTAGGTTCAAATCTCACCCTCACTTGAAACTATGACCCTGATCAAGTTACCCAAAGTATCCTAACTGATCCTTGGTTTCCTTATTTACATACTCTTCTACGTGTTTGGTGTGAGATTTAAATAAGATAATGTATTCAAAGGTCTAGTACAGTGCTTGATAGTCACTAGACATTTTAAAGATTTTTTTTTTTTTTTTTACTGTTGTGCAACTAGTAAGCAAATGAATAAAAATTGCCCGGGATTGTATAATCCATGCAAATTAGTACACAAAGTATTATAAAAAAGTAGCTGATAGCTTTTGGAAAAAAATAAAATCAAAATTACACATGGAGTGCTTGCTATGTGCTGTGCTAAGCATTTCATAATAATGACCTCAAATTAACCCTATGAATTAAATGCATTTGTATTCATATTTTTTACAAATGAGCAGACTGTGGCCACATGGCTGAATGAGTTAGAAGTACAATGGACTAAAATTCAGGTCTAACTACAATTTCATATTTCTAACCATTCATAACTTCAAGAAGTTTAGAGGTATAGGGCTAAAATAAAGCATATCACCAAGAAAGCATTAATTGATTAATTATTATACTTACTATAGGAGAACCCAGCTATCAATTCTTGCCCTAGAGGTGACAATAGTTGCTTGTTAAAAGGCATTATTTTCAGCTTAAAATATATTTTGCTCTGGAATGAACCCCATCCCTGTGTTTAATTAGTGCAAGTCTATTGTGAAGTTTTCTCCAAACTCCATTAACCTTTTAAGTAATGTATTGAACCCAGACTCAGTTGAACAACAAATTATGCAAGAGACTAAATCCAGCATTACAATTATAAAGTGAACTCTAATGATCAAAACTTAGAGTGCACTTCTTAAGATTCAGATTCCTAGGCCCTATTATTCCAAGCAGAATGAATCAGATTCTCTGGTTATGTGGTCCATGAATCTGAATGTTAAAATGTACCCCAGGATAATTGTTAGGCATACATACCTTTGACCCTTGAGTCTTTTTTTTTCTGATTTCATTTGCTTTTTAATTGCTGTCCAGTTGATTTTAATTTTGTAAGCAAGGCTGAGAACCCCTGGCAAGAAAAATGTCTCTCTTTTCAATGGGAAGATCACAGTAGTACAAAAGATTGGCGGGGTGTATTCGGCAATTCAGTTTGTCAAGGCTGAGTTTACTATTCATTGTGTGCCAGGCACTGTGCTTTGAAATGGAAGTAAAGAAGAAAGAGACAGGACAACTGCTTTCACATGGCATGAAGCTAAAAGTAGAGACTTTCAAACAACTGACCAATCTGGTTGCAACAGAAAGATATGAGATTGAAGAAATGAGGAACCATTTTTCTGCCTGCATGCATGAAGGAGTGTGATTTTTCTTTTACAAGATGTGAGGGTACTTTGTGCTATGACAAATACAAAAACCTATTGAAAAAAATCTTAGCACAAAAAAACTAGTGGTAATCTGATTTTTAATGGATTCCACAGTAGATTTACTGATTACCAACTCCAGTGACTTTATTTTATTTTTATTTTTTTGGTTTTATTTTGTCAATTATAAACCTTTATTCACATTCCTCTTCATGAGTCACAGTGGACAACTTCAGTCTTCCAAAATCAGGAGACCGCTTCAGTTTTATGATGATGTGAATGGAAAGTTCTTTAAGAGACTTGGTTTTGAGGGCTGTCTGTTTAAGTCATGGCATTTGACTGGCTTCTTCTGCTTGCTTCTCACTTTTTGATCAACTGATACCTAGTTTAGACTGATATCTGGCTGAGTAGGAACATGTTTGATCTTAGAATAAGAGTCCAATAATAAATAAATATTCCAGGAGGCTTTGTAGGTTTTATCTAGGTGAAAAAAAATCTCTTTTATCATCAGTATTCTTTGATGTAGGTGACCCTCTGGTCTTTTGATGTGTCAAACACCTAGAATGGAAGAATATCCCAACAAACTAGCAAGTCCAATTTTGACTTTGTGGAGGTGAAGAACTAAATGACATTTAGGTAACAGAGAACCACAAACACATGCAAATGAAGCTTCTGGCTCAAATTGCTCTATCATCATGAATTGTTTAAAAAACAATTGGGTTTAGATTTATTTCTTGTAATCACTTTCTTCTCCCTGTGTCTTAAAATTGACTTTTACACATTTTGGCAGGGTGAATAAAATACCAATGCTCTTCAACTCAATGGAGTTACAGCCTGATAAACTCATTGTAAATTGAAAATGCCTTAAGAGTATACCATGGTACATATTGCTAGCCAAGAAAATGATCAAAATTCAAAATGTAAAATATGGTGTCTACTGAACACATACAACTCTCAACGCCATCTTGAAGTATAAATTATAAACCAAAACCATCCTAAATCAGGGACCATTTGTAATAACTTTTTAATTTTCACCATTACTTTACACATTTATTAATAATGACAAAAATGTAATAATTATACATTATGAATGAGGGTGTTCAGGCAGGACGACACAACTGTGCAACTATAAAGATATGTTCTAGTTCAATGTCTCTCCTAGGAAAAGTAGAGAGAAAATGCTTCCATTCCATAATTAGGGGGTCAGGTAAGACTGAAGAAAATAATCTTAAAGAATAACATGCGGCCTGACCCCTACCCTACTCCCCTGCCACGCTGACTCGGCATATCCGAGCTGGAGGTTGGTGCAGACATTTTGAATTATTCCTAAGGGCAAGGTCACCATCACCGGAGGGGTGGCTCCCTTCCTGAGACACCTACCGAAGACTGGAGGCCCTTTGACAAGCACCTCTATTACTCACTTACATCTATACCCTTCCTGATATTCTTCGTTCACCACTCAAAATATTGTAAACAATAATCAAACTCATCCTGTTTATTACAATAATGTTAAAGTCATTATAGGGACTATCTGGTTCAGGGCTGAATTTTCCTTGTATGGGGTGCTGATAATACTGATCTCCCCCTCAAAGGAAAGGTACTGGAAAACTGTAGGTTCACAATAAGCCTACAGGGGGAAACTTCAACCTCAGATCTTCACTGCTAGAGGGGAATATACAGAAACAATATGAAAACGCAGGGGAAGAAAGTGTCCCTAACAAACCAAGATGCTTTTGTGATAAAATCCAATGACAGCATGGTAGTAGAAATGATGGAAAAGGAGTTTAGAATCTGCATAATTAAAATGATCTGTGAAGCAAAAGATGAGATAAGAGAGCAAATGCAGGTCATGCATGATCACTCCAATAAACAGTTAAAAAAGCAAATGCAAGCAACAAAAGAACACTTCAAATAAGAGAGAGAGATTTTGAAAAAAAAAAAACAACAACAGAAATACTTGAAATTAAAGAAACAATAAACCAAATGAAAAATTTAATAGAAAGCATCACCAATGGACTAGAACACTTGGAAGACAGAATCTCAGACAATGAAGACAAAATATTTTATCTTGAAAATAAAGGTAAGCAAATTGAGAAGATGTTAAGAAATCATGAACAGAATCTCCAAGAATTATGGGATATCATGAAAAGATCAAATTTAAGAATTATTGGGATTGAGGAAGGCACAGAGATAAAAACCAAAGGAATGAACAACCTGCTCAATTAAATAATATCAGAAAATTTCCCAAACCTGAAGAATGAAATGGAAAATCAAATACAAGAGGCTTACAGAACACCAAATGCACAAAATCACAACAGGTCCACACCAAGGCACATTATAATAAAAATACCTCACATACAAAACACAGATAGGATTTTAAAGGCTGCAAGAGAAAAGTGTCAGATTACATATAAGTGGAAACCAATATGGATATCAGCAGATTTCTTAACCCAGACCCTAAAACCAAGAAGGACCTGGAGCAATATATTTCAAGCTCTGAAAGAACATGGATGCCAACCAAGAATCCTATACCCAGCAAAACT
Source organism: Sciurus carolinensis (assembly GCF_902686445.1). Taxonomy (NCBI): domain Eukaryota; kingdom Metazoa; phylum Chordata; class Mammalia; order Rodentia; family Sciuridae; genus Sciurus; species Sciurus carolinensis. The sequence goes on from NC_062223.1 coordinate 38,356,080, forward strand.
AACCTTCAGATTTGATGATGAAATAAAATCTTTCCACAATACACAAAAGTTAAAAGAGTTTACAATTAGCCACACTACAAAACATTCTCAGCAAAACATTCCATGAGAAAGAGATGAAAAACAATGATGTAAATCAGCAAAGGGAGGAAATACCCTAAAGGAATAGCCAAAGAAAGAAGAAACCAAGTTGGGTCAAAAAAAAAAAAAAATAATAATAATAATGAGCCAAATGACGGTGAATACAAATCATATCTCAATAATAACCCTGAATGTTAATGGCTTGAATTCATTAATCAAAAGACATAGACTGGCAGATTGGATTAAAAAGAAAGACCCAGAAATATGCTGCCTTCAAGAAACTCATCTTATAGAAAAAGATATCCACAGACTAAAGGTGAAAGGATGGGAAAAAATATACCATGCACATGGACTCAGTAAATAGCAAGGATCTCCATCTTCATATCAGATAAAGTGAACTTCAAACCTAAGTTAGTCAGAAGGGATAAGGAAGGACATTTCTTACTGCTTAAGGGAAGCATAGATCAACAAGACATAATGATTTTAAATATTTATGCCTCAAACAATGGAGGATCTATATACATAAAACAAAAACTTTTCAATTTTAAGAATCAAATAGATCAAAACACAATAATAGTGGAGGACTGTAACATACCACTCTCACCACTTGAATATATGCTCCAAACAAACACTGAAAAAAGAAACTGTAAAATAATTAATACAATCAAAGATAAAGACTTAATGGACATCTGCACAGTATTTCATCCATCATCAAGCAAATGTACTTTCTTCTCAACAACTTATAGATCCTTCTCCAAAATACACCAATGTTATGCCACAAAGAAGTCATTAGTAAATACAAAAGAATAGAGAAACCACTTTTTATCCTATCAAACCATCATGGAATGCAATTAGAAATCAATGATAAAATAACAAGCAACAAACACTCCTACATCTGGAGACTAAATAATATGTTATTGAATGATACAATGATAAGAGAAGACATCAGGGAAGAAATTTAAAAATTTCTTAGAGGTAAACAAGAACAATGACACAACATATCAAAAATCTCTGGGACACTCTGAATGCAGTACTAAGAGGAAAGCTCATTGCATTGAGCTCATACATTAAAAAAATAAAGTCAACAACTAAAAGCCCTAACATTACATCTCAAAGCCCTAGAAAAAGAACAGATCAACCCCAAAATAGTAGAAAACAGGAAATAATTAAAATCAGAACTGAAATCAATGAAATTGAAATAAGAAAAACAATTCAAAAAATTGACAAAACAAAAAGTTGGTCCTTTGAAAAAGTAAGCAAAATTGATAAACCCTTTGCCACACTAATGAGAAAAAGCAGAGAAAAAACTCAAATTACTAGATTTTGTGATGAAAAATGAAAGATCACAACAGATACCACTGAAATATATAACATAATTAGAAGCTACTTTGAAAATCTATGCTTCAACAAATAGAAAATATCAAAGACATTGACTAATTTTTAGAGACACATGATCCTCCCAAACTAAATTAGGAAGAGGTACACAATTTACACAGATCAATTTCTAGCACCAAAATAGAAGAAGCTATCAAAAGACTACCAACCAAGAAAAACCCAGAACCAGATGGATTCTCAGCCAAATTCTATAAGACCTTTAAAGAAGAACTAATACCAATACTCCTCAAAGTATTCCAGGAAATAGAAAAGGAGGGAACACTTCCAAACTCATTCTATGAAGCTAGTATCACTCTGATACCAAAACCAGACAAAGACTCGTCGAGGAAAGAAAACTTTAGACCAATATCCCTGATGAACATAGATGCAAAAATCCTTAACAAAATACTGGCAAATTTCACACAAAAACATATTAAAAAGATATTGCACCAGGATCAAGTGTGTTTTATCCCAGGGATGCAAGGTTGGTTCAACATCCCGAAATCAGTAAATGTAATTCATCATATCAATAGACTTAAAGTTAAAAATCATATGACTATTTCTATAGATACTGAAAAAGCATTTGATAAAATACAGCATCCCTTCATGATTAGAACACTAGAAAAAATAGGGAGAGTAGGAACACACCTCAACATTGTAAAGGCTATCTATGCTAAGCCCATGGCCAACGTCATTCTTAATGGAGAAAAACTGAAAGCATTCCCTCTAAAAACTGGAACGAGACAGGGATGCCCTCTTTCACTACTTCTATTCAACATCATCCTTGAAACACTTGCCAGAGCAATTAGACAGACCAAAGAAATTAAAGGGATAAAAATAGGAAAAGAAGAACTCAAACTGTCACTATTTGCTGATGACTTGATTCTGTATTTAGAGGATCCAAAAACACCACTTGAAAACTTCTAGAACTAATAAATGAATTCAGCAAAGTAGCAGGATATAACATCAATATGCATAAATCTAATTCTTTTCTATTCATAAGTGATGAACCCTCTGAAAGAGAAATTAGGAAAACCACTGCATTCACAATAGCCTCAAAAAAATAAAATATTTGGGAATCAATCTTACAAAAGAGGTGAAAGACCTGTACAATGGAAACTACAGAACACTAAAGAGAGAAATTGAGGAAAACCTTAGAAGATGGAAAGATCTCCCATGTTCTAGGATAGGTAAAATTAATATTATCAAAATGACCATTCTACCAAAGGTGCTATACAGATTTGATGCAATTCCAATTAAAATCCCAATGACATTCCTCATAGACATAGAGAAAGCAATCATGAACTTCATCTTGAAGAATAAGAGACCTCGAACAGCCAAAACACTCCTGAGCAGGAAAAATGAAGCAGGAGCTACCACAATACCAGAACTCAAACTATACTACAGAACAATGGTAACAAAATCAGCATGTATTGGCACGAAAATAGACAGGCAGACCAATGGTACAGAATTGAAGAAACAGAGACTAACCCACATAAATACAGTTTTCTCATAGTAGACAAAGGTGCCAAAAAACATACAATGGAGAAAAGATAGTCTATTCAACAAATGGTGCTGGGAAAACTGAAAATCCATATTCAGTAAAATGAAATTAAACCTCTATCCCTCACCCTGTACAAAACTCAACTCAAAATGGATCAAGGACTTAGTAATTAGACCAGATATCCTCCACCAAATAGAAGACAAAGTAGGCCCGAAACTTCATCATGTTGGCTTAGGATCAGACTTCCTTGACAAGACTCCCAAAAGAACAAGAAATCAAAGCAAGAATCAATAAATGAGATGAACTCAAACTAAAATGCTTTTTCTCAGCAAAGGATGCATTCAATAATGTGAAAAGAAAGCCCACAGAGTGGGAGAAAATATTTTCCACACGCACTTCAGATAGAGCACTTATCTCCAAAATTTATAAAAAACTTACTAAACTTTACAACAAAAATACAAAGAACCCAATCAATAAATCAGTCAAGGAAGTGTATAGACACTTTACAGAAGAAGACATATAGGTGATTAATAAATATATGAAAAAGTGTTCAACATCTCTAGTAATTAGAGAAATGCAAATTAAAGCAACTCTAAGATTTCATCTTACTCCAATTAGAATGGCTATTATCAAGAACACAAACAATAATAGATGTTGGTGTGGATGTGGGGAAAAAGGCACACTTGTACATTACTGGTGAGGTTGCAAATTGGTGCAGCCACTCTGGAAAGCATTGTAGAGAATCCTCAGAAAACTTGGAATGGACCCACTTTTGACCCAGTTATTCTACTCCTCGGTTTATACCCAAAGTACTTAAAATTACCATACTACAGTAATGCAGCCGCAGCAATATTTATAGCAGCTCAATTCACAATAACTAGATTGTGGAACCAATCTAGATGCCCTTAATAGAAGAATGGATAAGGAAACTGTGGTAGATATACAAAATGGAATATTATTCAGCCATAAAGGAGAATAACATTATGGCATGGAATGGAGAATATAATGGATGGAATTGGAGAATATAATGCTAAATGAAATAACTCAATCCCAAAAACCAAAGGCCGAATGTTTTCCCTGATAAGTGGATGATGATATATAATGGGGGTCAGGGGTGGGGAGTGAGAGAAGAATGGAGGAATTTTATATTATGTAGAAGGAAATGAGAGAGAGGTGGGGTATGAAAATGGTGGAATGAGACAGACATCATTACCTTATGTACATGTATGATTATATGAATTGTATGAATCTACATCATGTACTACCACAGAAATAAAATGATGTACCTGTTTGTGTACAATCAATCATAATTCAGCCTGTAAAAAATAAAAATTAAATAAATAATTTTTTAAAAAATCATGCAAAATGAGGGTGAAAGGAGAAGCTAACATCAGAGGGAAGAAATCCTAGGAAGAATTGAAAAAGGGGTGAGAAAACATGAGAACATGAATGCTCCAGATTTTGCAAATGCTTAAGGGAATGAGCATTATTATTGTGTATCAAGCTATCTCAACACTTAGAGCTAAAAACAGCAATACAAATATTTATTACTACTTGGTTTCTATAGGTTAGACTCCAAGGACATTGAAACTGGGTCTGTGGTTTCAGGGTCTCAAAATACTGTAATTAAGGGTTTGACCAGGTTTGCTCTCAATTCAAAACTCTTTAGGTGGAAGAATCTGGTTCCAAAGTCACTCATGTAGTTCTGAGCAATAGTCAGTCACTCATGAACTGTTAGACTGAGGATCCTAGTTCCTCTGTTTTCTCTGACTATTGAAGAACAGATAAATCAGTTCTCACATATGTTACTCTACAGGACAGTTCAAAATGTAATAGTTGGCTTCTACCAGGACAAGAAAGCTTGAAAATAAGGCAAGTCAGATGGAAGCCACAGTCCTTTTGTAATTATGGAAGTGATATCCCATCATTTGTCATTTGCCATATTCTCTTCATTACAAGTAAGTCAGTAAGTCAAACCAGCACTCAAAAGGGAGTTAGACAGCATTCCACTAGGAGGCAGAGATCATCAAGTACTATTTTAGTAGCTGCCTATCACAAGTAATATTGTATATTTAAGAAACAGAATTTTGTGTATCTGGAGCATAGATGATGAGAAAGTGAGGATAAATTAGACTGGAAAGCTAAGCATAAACCAAATTGTAAAGGGGTTTGTGGGATAGAAATTGGGATGTCTGCATGGTGTAGTGATGCATGCTTCTAATCCCAGTGGCTCGAGAAGTTGAGGCAGGAGGATCACGAGTTCAAAGCCAGCCTCATCAAAAGCAAGGTGCTGAAAAACTCAGTGAGACCCTGTCTCTAAATAAATAAAATACAAAAATAGGGCTGGACTGAGGATGTGTCTTAGTGGTTGAATGCCCCTGAGTTCAATCCCAAGGATCCCCTGAGGCCCCACAAAAAAAAAAAAAAAAGAAAAAGAAAGAAAAAAAAAAAAAAATTGGAATGCCCTGGGTTATAGTTGGAGGCTGCTTTGAAAATATAGCTAGGATAAGATGAAGACCACAGGTGCATTAGGATAAAAATAGAAATGAATGAATTCAAGAAATTATTAGGTCACCCAATTAATTCAACAAGGTACAGATTAACACATTTTAGGTCTTCAAGAGAAGGGAAATTAAGAATGAAACACAGTGTCTTCGGGAAAATCACTGCAATGCAGTCCCACTAATGTAGAGAACAAAGAAGTGAGTTTGGGAGTAGGGAAGTTGGCAACTTTTATGGGGTCCGTTTGAATTTGAAGAATGGTGAGACGTCAAATAAATATGTCCAGTAAACATTTGGAAATGTGACCCACAGTTCTGAGGGGAAAATGGGATCACAATGAGGGTGTGAATGTCTTCAGCACAAGTTATTCATTGATGCTACTGGAGGGGATGAGATTTCAGGCAGAAATCAGTACCAGGCAGAGGAGTGCCAGTGGAGAATATTTTGACAATAGCAAGTAAAAACTGGATTTGTGTGAAAAATTATAAGACAGGGGACCTGGAAGGGTAAACATTTTGCAAAACTTCGACATCTGCATCTAAATATTTGGCCCTTTTTTCTTTATGCCAATTAGAGACTTTCTTTGTATTATTTTTAAAGAATGGGAGCAACATAGATACATAAGTCATAGGTAAACAGTTTTTGAATGTGTATGATTTGTATGTGTTTGCAGGAAGTTATGCAAGTCCCTGTTCATGTTCATGTAGGTCAATTAAAAGGCAAACCTTTATGTAGAAAGCACTACAGCCTCTATGGTGAGTATTATTAGGCATGTGAGGAAACACCACTGGTGGGACCTGTTGCATTTAACTAAGTACATTTGTTCAGATACTGTCTAAGAGGGAAGATCCATACTTAGCAACAGGGTAATACACGTGTGTAATGCAATGACAGAGATCTTCTTTCCTTTTGAAAGATCAGATCTCCTTGTGCCTCTTTTGCTGTTGCCCATGTCTAAATAAGCTCACAGGAGCCCTCCTTCCCAAGTTATTGACTCCTCCCTCAAAAGAGTGGTTATTTGCAGGATACTATAGGTCAGAACAAATATTTGCAAATTCAGTGATTAAATGTTACATTTAATACTGATATTGTATTATAATAAAATGGCATAGTTTTCTTTAAATATGAATCTGTTTCTTTAAGCAAATAAATTCCAATAGTATACATATGACTTAGTCTAACTAGAATTCTTAGAAATATTAATACATTCTCAAGGATAATGCTAAGAAAAAAAGAGAAAAGACAGGGATAAAAGAGGTTGAAACACACAATGTGCTCAGAGCTGTTAGATTTGGTAGTATGGAAAAGGTCAGTATGTCGAATAAGCAAATACAGGGATTCTGAGTAAACAAAGATTTGACTGGAAAATTGTGAGTAATTTTGCTCCTCAAATTGTTGAACTGTGTTTTTAATTTTTTTTCCATTTTAAAACTTATAATTTTAAATAATTGTACAGAAAAAACACAAAACTAGAACAAAGAATTACTACATACCCTTTCCCCATCTCTCCTAGATGACAACTTTTGCAGAAACACAGGTAATCAAAACTAGGAAACAAATATTTATGTGGTAATATTTCAACTTTTGTCTGTTATCCATGTAATTTCTATTTTAATAGGTTCCAATTCAGAATTTCTCAGTCCTCATACTTTTCACATTTCCTTGGTCTCTTGTCATCTGGCAGACGCTTCAGTCTTTGTCTTCCCTTATCTAGACAGTAATCCTGTAAAATTCTTTCTGTTCAGTAATTCTGTAATATATGCTCAATTGATTGGCCAGCAATTCTGTGATGTGTGTCTAATTTGTCTGATTCATTCTGGTGACTAAATTCTAATTATGAATTTTTAACAAAAAACACCAACAACGATACAAACCCTTAAATGTTGAGTTTTTTTGCAGAATTAAATTTATTGTTGTTATACTTTTCACCTTTCTAACTTTCAACAAACTGAGATTTAATTTGCAACTAGATAGGGATCCAAACATATGGCATATTACTTACAAATGTTAATTCACTAATGTGTGTGTTTTTTTTTTTGGTTTGCAGCTCTTTTATTTTATTTTATTTTTTTTGGGGGGGGGTTAAAAACTTTTTATTTTTTTTAATTTTTTTTTAGTTTAAAATTATACATATATTTTATTGAATTAAATAGGATAAAAACAAATCTAATATCTGTTTTTTCCTGCTTTTGAAAACACATGCTCAAGAATCTTATCTCCTTTCACACTCCCATTATGATTTTTTTTTTTTTTTTACGTTTACATAGGGTAATGATGTTTATTTTTTTCCCTTCCCCCCCACCCCTCCCACCCCTCTTTTCCCTCTATACAGTCCTTCTTTCCTTCATTCTTACCGCTCTCCTTAGTCTAACTCTAAACCTAACCCTAAACCTAATGCTAACCCCTCCCACCCCCCATTATATGTCCTCATCCGCTTATCAGTGAGATCATTCGTCCTTTAGTTTTTTGAGATTGGCTTATCTCACTTAGCATGATATTCTCCAATTTCGACCATTTGTCTACAAATGCCATAATTTTATCATTCTTCATTGCGGAGTAATATTCCATTGTATAAATATGCCACAGTTTCTTTGTCTTGGACTTGAGTTTGTTTATGAATTGAGCAATGCAGGCAGAGACAACACAGGTCAGGAAAGTCCTCCTTTTCCCGTGTCCAGGTAGGAGCGATCCAGGCGTTTTAGTCTATGGAGGAAGACATACAGACTCTTAACACCTTACTCTTGCCAAATAAAACCTATGGACCCATATGAGTTGAACTGCAGTCATTAGTAATGTTCACTGAATAAGTATCATTTTGTTGTTAGGCATGCAGTAAAATTGTGCTTTTTTGTCCCTGTAGTTAGACATGGCCCTGTGATTTGCTTTAGTCAATGACCTGTGAGTCAGGTTGGTATATATAATTTTTTGAAGGAAGACTCCCTAACTTCTACCCCAGAGTGGTTGTCTAGTGAGTCAGCTTGGGTCCCTCCCTGTGTGTGGAAGACATGGGTGGAGCTACCAGCAGATCTGAAGCAATCATGGAATGAGTGAGAAGTGAATCCTTGCTGTGCATTGTTACTATAACACACTCTAGACTATTCTGACTACCAGAGATCTTTACTATCCTGAAAAGATGAATCAATTTTCAGACTCTGGGGAATAGTTTTCTCTCCAACAAAGGAAAAAAAAAAATCACTGATGTGGGTTACAACATCATTGAATAGCAAGGAGTTTGCATTGGAGAAGTTCCACTCCCAGGAGACAATCACAATGCATAGTAATAATTATAGCATAAAACTAACATAATGTTAGTGACAACCAAAGTCTGTGAGGTATCTATTATGAGCCAGCAACTGAGAGGCATTTTATATGTATTATTTCTTTTAATTCACAGATGATCCTTATTAGGGAGTGATTGTTATTTGTCAGTTTTGTCAATAAAGAACTGAGGCTTAAGAATGTTAAAACTCTCCTACCCACAAACAAAAACATAGAAGAGAAACTGGAATTCAAATCCTATTTTACACCCTGTAAGCTTTGAAGCATCCAATATGCTACACATTTAAGAAAAGAAAATGTATAGGTTTGGAGTAAAATATTTGTGTTATTAATATTCAGGATATTTAGATTTTATTTTAAAGTGTTTTAGAAGAGTCAAAGATGAGTGTTCATCATCTTAAGAGAATATGTAAACTTCTTTGAAACATCATGTAATTTGCTGCTATGACCACATCCTAGGTGACTTCAAACAAGAGGAATTTATTCTTTCATATTTCTGGAGGTCAAACATCTGAAATCCAGCTCTCTATAGTGTTACATGCCCTTCCCAGGCTGTAGGGCAGAATCTTTCTGTGGTTCTTCCTAGCCTCTAGTGACTTTTTGTAGTCCTTGCCATTATATGACTTAGACCTGCATTCCACCAGTCTCTGACTCCATCTCCACAGGGCCTTCTCTGTTTAGGCCTTTGCATGCTCTCTTGCGTTTCTATAAGGACACAGGTTTTGGATGTATGGTCCACCTAAAAGCATAATCACAGATATTATCATTCTTATTTTTACATTGGAGACTATTTTGCCAAACTTCCACTGAAGGCAACTTGAGGAGAAAGTAACCCATGAAAAATTTTTATTTTACTACTTGTAGTGAGAAAACAGTGACTCTTAGTACTTAGGTTTACCTGGAACCTCAGAAGGATCTTTGCAAAGAGAACAATAAGAAAAATATTAATGAAATATTATGGAATTTTCCTCTATTAGAAGTATTCATTACATGTAGATTTTAGATGTTGGAGCAAAATATATTGCTTTGAAACATTTTAGATTGACTAAGGAGATGTTAGGAGGCGTAATGAAAAAAAAATTGAGATTATTTAAAATGTTTTAAAATTTGCTTTAAATTAACTCTGAATATGCAAATGTTATAATAAAGATATAACTTTATTATCAGCAGATTGAGAAGATCATGCTTCTAAGAAAAATCTAAGATTCAAAGTTCTTTCAAATAGAGGAAACAGTCTATGAGCTTCAATGAAATATTTATATCTTTATTTTCATCCATTTCTAACTGAAATTTAGCATTTCCTTAATACATTTAGCTATGAATGTAAGCAAAAAAAACTATTTTTTATTATCTATGAATTTATGTGACAAATCACAGAATAGCAGTCTCCATCATTTGTTAAAGATGTAACTAACAGATATTTCCATAGTTTATTCCAGTAGCTGCAGATATCTTGCTGTAACATTTATGTTTATCACTACCAACTTTACAGTCATGAATGTAGCCATTGCTAGACCCTATTATTCAAAATGTTCATAAGGAAACAGATTTTTCTATAGTAAGCATTCGTTTTTGGTGTTTGACTAATTATAGTACGCTTGACCTCCACACACACACACACACACACACACACACACAAATATAATGTAAGTATATTTTTTGAAAGCATATATGTAAACATCATATATGCTTTAAAATATTAAAAATGTGGTTAAAGAACAACTAGAAAATAAAGTTTGGAAAGTTTGAAAACCACTCCACTAATACAATCTTAGAAATTTTTAGCCATGTCCTTTTTTTCTTAAATTTCTGGTTTTAACTAACTTATTTCTACATGCATGAAATGAGTTTTTACTATGTCTGGAACACTGCGTAAGATGCCAAAAAGGAAATAAAACTGGATGGAACATAGTTTTGCCTTAATTGGGAATAGGGTGAGGATATAAGACAAATATTAATCAAGTGCTAAGCTGTTCAACAGAAGTAGGATACAACATTTTGAAGAAAAGAGAAATAGGTTAACAACCAGATTTACATGTTCTGGGGAACAGTGGCATGTGCCTGTTATCCCAGTGGCTCAGACGGCTGAGGCAGGAGGATAGCAAGTTCAAAGTCAGCTTTAGTTATTTAGAGAGGCCCTAAGCAACTTATTGAGACCAATCTCAAAATTAAAAAACAAAAGAAAAAACAATAACAAAAACATAGTAAAAGGGCTGGGGATGTATTCAGTAGTTCAGTGGTTAAGTGCCCCTGGGTTCAGTCACCGGTAGGAAAAAATTGAGAGAGAGAGAGAGAGAGAGAGAGATATTAATACATAGTTTTCACAGGTAGAAGAGTAAATAAAGCACATTTCAGATAAAGAGGATATTATGAGCAACAGTATCAACATGGAAAGTAAAGGAGGTTTTGGTCACAGATTGGTGTTCGACAGCACAGTGTGCAGGTGTAGATGTGGTTGGAAAAGTAGTTCAACGATATCTTGGAGACCTTGAATTAAAAGACAAGAAATTCATCCTTAATTTGGTAGAAACTGAAGAGCCAGGAAGTGTGAGAGCAGGTTATTGTCAGAGCTATAATTTAGGAAGATTAATCTGGTTGCAGAATGTTGCCTTGGAGAGAGAGAAGGCAGTAGACCAGTGAAAAGGCTATTACAATGACAAAGTAGAAATGTTATAAAGGCTTGTATTAGGTAATGCAGGTGAGAATGAGCAAAATATGAAGGGCACTGAGAATATAGACTCTATGTGATTTGGATAGTGATTAGATGAGGGAAGTGCACAGGGAGGATTTGAATTTGTGTGACTGATGCTATTGACAGGCATTTTAAGAAAGTGGTGGACAATTCTATTTTGAATATGATGGGTTTGTGGTATCAGTGACCTTTGTGCAAAATCCCCAGATGAAGAAGTCAAGCAGTCAGTTAGATACACAGAACTGAGTTTCCCCAAAGGAACTAATATCAAGAAAGAGAGATGCAAAAGTCTAGAGGAATATACTTTGAATTAATAAATAGCCCCCATTCAATTAATCACACCTTCAACTTCATTAAAGACATGAGAAGCTTATTTTTTTTTTCTCTTTGCTATGATTTCTAGTCATTACTCTTGATCTCTTCACAGCTTGTATTCTGTTTAATAAGGACCAGCAGTGCCTTATTTCTAGTATAACTTGGGTAGAAAGTATGCTTAGCTGCAGACTTGTTCTTGGGCAATTTTCTAGTCCAATTTGCAAACCCAAGAAGTTCTGATCTGCTTTCTCAACTTTAGGTGCTCATCCTAGCAAACAGGGATAGATATACTGCCCGTTAATCTTCATACTCCACTCAGCTGTTCTTTCTTCCTTAGAGCAAAATGATTTAGGGTGGTAATATGAAAGGAAATGAACTAACATGATATAAAAAATGGTGCATAACTTGGAACCTTAACTAAGTTCAGAGTTGCCGCTGATTACTTTCCGATCTCATTCTTTATTTGCAAATGCCACTGCCTCATGGCCACTGAGTTCCTATTATATTATTGCATCATTAATCATTATAGGAATCCCAATACAGCTCCAGGGTAAACACAAACGTGCTCTATCTTTCACTCGTGTCCTGCAATATCTCTCCTTTCTCTCATTATCATATTGCAGCTTGCATTTAAATAGCCACTTGTTTCTAAAATACCTTCAAAGTACTTGATGATAACTGACGTGAAAATCTCTGCGGAAAAAAAGCAACAATTTTTAAAAATTCCATTGGAAGGTGAGATTGTATAGGACTTTGAAAACTCATATGCATTTGAATGGGGGAAGATTTAGGAGGTTAAGTAAAATCATATTTGTGTTGATTTTACATATTTGTGTGAAAACTGCAATATCCCAACGGGAAAAAACAATATCAAATGAAGTCTTCTGATCAATTATGTACTTTTAAGTATGAGAAAATTAAAACTTTATAAATGTGTCCTAATGAAAACCAAATAAGGTACCATAGATAATATTCGGTCAACAAATATTTATTGAAATGTGCTGTGTTCTTGGTACTATGTTAGGTACTTGTGATATAGTAGTCAACAAAACAGGCAAAGATAATTTTGTAAGGGGCAGGTGGTGCTGGTGATTTAACCAAAGGGCGATTTACCACTGATCTATACTCCCAGGCCTTTTTAAGTTGCACAGGGCCTTGCTAAATTGCTGAAGCTGGCCTTGAACTTTTTTTTTTTTTTTAAATTTGTTCTGTTTAGATATACATGATGGTAGAGTATATTTTGACATATTATATATACATGGAGTGGAGTATAACTTCCCATTCTTGTGGTTGTACATGATGTGGTGTTTCACTGGTTGTGTATTCATATATAAACATAGGAAAGTATTGAACTAATTCTCCTTCCTCAGCCTTCAGAGTCTCTGGAATTATGGGCGTACACCACCATACCCAGCAAAGATATTTCTTTTTCAAGGGAGGAGAGGTATTAAACTTTAGATAGATTTAATAGATATGTTATATATCAAAAGATTATGAATATAAAGAGGTGAGTAGAACAAGGAAAAGAGGATTAATTGTGCAGCAATGTGGGTAAGTTGTAGTTTTAAATGGGTTCATCCGGGTAAGTCTCACTCAGAAGATGAGACTTAATAGTAAAATGAAAAAAAAGGGCATTAGCTTTGTAGAAATGGATCTTGGAGGGAGCATTTCTAGAAAATAATAGCCAGGGGAAAAGTTCAGTTTAAAAACACAATCCATTACGAACTATAAGTTTCATTAATAGTTTTGTCTGTGCACTGAAAATCATCTCCATTCAACTAAACAATTTAACTGAAGAATTTCCTATATTAAACTGTTTTATTCTAGGGCAGTAGTTGGTAAACTATATCTATAGGCTAACTCTGACCCACCATTTACTCTTTTAAATTAAGTTTTATGGGACAATAGCCTCACTCATTCATTTACATATCGACTGAGGCTGCTTTCATCCCACAATGACAAAGTCGAGTACCACAAAAAAGAACATTTGATTGGCAGAGCATACAATATTTAATGTTCATAGAAAAGTTTGATGATTCTTATTCTATGATGTTTATAAAATGATGAAATAATGAATCAGAGTATCTCTGCAGCCCTGGAGGACAAGAACTATATCTTATATAGGCTATAGACTTGCAAACCTATGTGAATATTTCCTATATCAATTATGTGCAACTTTTAGCAAGTTACTTAACTTCCTCAATCTTGAATTTTCTTCAAGATTGACTCCACAGAGTGAAGGGGATTATAAGAGTGGTAATTCAGTGTGTAAGCACAAATAAAATTAAATCATTGTACAACCAGAGAAATGAAAAGTTGTACTCCATTTGTGTACAATGAATCAGAAATAAATAAAATAAAATAAAATAATTAAATCATGTAGAAAAACCCCTTGAATCTAAAGATAATGTAACTGTGTTAGTTTCCTATTGTCACTATAATAAAATTCCACCACCTTTGTCACTTACAGCAATATACTTTATTTTCTTATAGTTCTGCAGATCAGAAGTCCAGAAAGAGGTCTCACTGGACTAAAAGGTGTTGGCAGAGCTGGGTTCCTTTCTAGAGGTTCCAGAGGAGAGGCCACTTCTTCATGTTGTCTAGCGGGATTCCTGTGTTTCTTGGCTGGAGGCCTTTGTCTTCAAAATTAGCAGTGTAGCATCTTTAATTGTCTTTCCGACACTGACTCTTCTCTTACTTCTGCCCCTTATAAGGACCCATTGGACTATTTGGACCCACCTGAATAATAGCCTAATCTTTTCTCCTCAAGGTCAGCTGATGAGAGCCTTAATTTCATCTGCATCCTTGATTCACATAACCCAACATTTTCATAGTTTCTGGAGATTATGCCCAGAATATCTTTGGGAGAACCATTATTCTGCCCATAACATTAAGTCTTACAAAATATCCTGTCAAATCCATTCAGCTAGTCACCTGCGAAGATAAGACTAGAATCTGAGTTTCTTGTATTTGTTGAATGTTGAACACGCTGCCAAATTTTTTTATGCTGCTGTCAGTAATAAAAGATATTTGCTTATTTGACAAAAGTAACTGAAATAGCATTTTATCAATATTTGCCAATATTGTTCAATATTTTCTTCATTAAAAAAAATCTAATTATTTATTTGAAGCTTCTCATCCATCAGAATCTCATTAACGTCTGGATGGAGGCACAACTTAAAAGGAAACTTTTTTTTATTTTGGGGCCTGGGGATTGTACCCCAGACTTTGTGCATGTGAGACAAGGATTTTACCACTTAGCTATACCTCCAGCCTTGTCTTCCAATTGTTTACCAGTGCTATGGTGTTTCTTTTCTATATTCTTCCTGTATAAGCTTTCTTTCCTAAATTCTGAGTAACGATTAGACAAGAAAGGTCAAGTAATAGTACTGAGGTAGACATGGTTGTATATCAATTCTGAACACTTATGAATACTTACTAAACAATGATATCTTCCAAATGATTACAGAAGCTACAATTTGCTTTGCCCTGACATGTTTCATTCCATTTTTTATAGAATACAAATACATGGCTGTGCATCTATCCATTGTACAGTATCCTATGCATCTAGATGTGACCATGTATTATGGTTGGGTGTGAGCTCATGTGTGAGATGATGCAAGAAGGCTTAGAGATGAAATGATTGGATCATGAGATTGTTAAACCAATCAGTGAATTAATCCCCTCATAGGGATTTACTGAGTGATAACCAAAGGTAAGTAGGGTGTGACTGGAAGAAGGGACATGCCTTCAGAGTATATATTTTGTATCTGGCAAGTGGAGTCTCTCTCTACTTCTTTTTTCTTAAATTATTTATTTATATTTTTTTTACTTTTTACAGACTGCATTTTGATTCATTGTACACAAATGGGGTACATCATTTCACTTCTATGGTTGTACCTGATGTAGATTCATACCATTCATGTAATCATACACGTACATAGGTAATGATGTCTGTCTCATTCCACCATTTTTCATACCCCCTCTATCTCATTTCCCTCTAAATTTCCTCCATTCTTCTCTCACCCCCACCCCCATTATATATCATCATCCACTTATCAGGGAAAACATTCAGCCTTTGGTTTTGTGGGATTGGCTTATTTCACTTAGCACGATATTCTCCAATTCCATCCATTTATCTGCAAATGCCATATTATTTTTCTTTATGGCTGAATAGTATTCCATTGTGTATATACACCACAGTTTCTTTATCCATTCCTATGTTGAAGGGCATCTAGGTTGGTTCCATGATCTAGTTATTGTGAATCAGGCTGCTGTAAACATTGATGTGGCTATGTTACCACAGTATAGTAATTTTAAGTCCTTTGGGTCTAAACCAAGGAGTGGGATAACTGGATCAAAAGGTGGATCCATTCCAAGTTTTCTGATGATTCTCCACACTGCTTTCCAGTGTGGCTGCACCAATTTGCAACTCCACCATCTATGTAAAAGTGTGCGTTCTTCCCCACATCGATGCCAATATCTATTATTGTTTGTGTTCTTGATGATAGCCATTGATCATCATGTGAACCACTTCCCTGTGCACACTCTTCTGCTATGATTTTCTACCTCACCACAAGCCCCGAGGAATGGAGTTGACTGTCTATGGGCGTACACCTCTGAAACTATGATTCCCCAAATAAACTTTTCCTCCTCTAAAATTGTTCCTGTTGGGTCTTTTAGTCACAGCAGAAAACAACAACAACAAAAACAAAAACATAAAAAACAAAACAAAACAAAAAAAAACCTGTCTAAAACACTTTGGGAGTAGGTTCTGTCCAAGGGCATATAAGCAAATTTCACGAGCAAATTTCAGGTCATGGCCCTTCCCATTTTCTTTTCACTAATTTTCACATTGGCTCAATGGCAAATCTCAGGAAGCAGTATCCTTAAACACATCTTGCACATATCACATATCAAGAAAGGCAAAGACTGCAAAATAAGACATAAATGAATTTTGGATCTCCCTACCCTGTGTAAAAGACTTGAACAACTACAAAAGATGGTGAAGAAAGAAAAGAAAAGAAAACCTTCTGTGCACATATAAGTCACTGCATCCATGGGTCTCTTGTCGAAGAAGTCTGATCAGCATCCTTAGGGCCATTTTCTTTGTGACTATATTATTCCTTCAAATATTGTTCTAAGCTCAAATTAACTCCAGACTCATGTTCATGTCTAGAAAGTAACAAGTCAGTTAAAATGAAAGCCTAGACATAAAGACAACAACAACAATAATGGCATTTGGATGTATTAGATTATTTTGGTGCTAAGTAGCTTTGCAGTTGAACAGAGGCCTTTGCTACTGCTCATATTAGAAACAACTGTAAACGTTTTGTGAACATTGCACATTTTAAAAGTTTTCTCATTAGCTACAAAATATGTGTGTAATCTAATGGTTACAAATGGGTTGGCACTATAAGTGGAAGAGAATGCAGAAGCAAGGGGACTCTATCCATAATTCTGAATTGCAGCTGAATTTGCAGCAGCTTTGAACTTATTTCTACCCATTGCTCAAAAAAATCAAAAAAAAAAAAAAAAAAAAAAAAAGAATGTGCCTCAATGAGTTTAGTTGTTTTGGAACTACTGAACTCCACATGAGAGAGAAGTTCTAGAATTTGTTCGTAGTATATTAAAAGGGACAGTGTATTCTATTGGTTGAGATCACTTGGAGAGTCAAAGAGTCAATGAGTCCTGGGTTCCAGTGCTAAGGTTTTCCTTCACCTCAAGCTGTCATTTTGGGTGAGCAGCTTCACCTCTGTGTCTGTCTCTCCTTCTCTTTTGAATGGGATAAAATAATAGCTCTTCCTGTCCAAAGGTGGCTCGAGAAGTGGTGGACATGCTATAAGCATATAGTACTAATTAATAGTTAAAATTGGCATTAATATCAGCAGTTTTAACATGACTTATTTACTAAAATCCAAATTTGTTCAAAGTTTTGAGGAACTTTAAAATAAATTCAGAAGCCCAAGTCTTGATCCCAGAAGTTTTGACTTAGTACTTAGGGTTTGGACTCTTGCATTTATATTTTTCTACATTCAAAATTTAAGTTCATTATGGTCAATCTGACTTCATCTAGTATTTGGTAACCTCTTCTATGTTACTTTTTAATGTTATTCTTTGGGGGGGTGATAGGAATTTATTTAATTATTACATATTTATTTATTTTGTGGTACTGGGGATTCAACTCAGGGGTGCTCTAACTGAGCTGCAGTCCTAGCTCCCCCCTGCTGTTTTAAAATCTGAGACAGGGTTCCATTAGTTGCTGAGGTTGGCCTCCAACTTGCAATCCGTTTGCCTCAGCCTCTCTAGTTACTGGAATTACAGGTATTCACCACCATACCTGATTAAGATTTTATTTTATTTTTTATCATAGTAATTAAATTCCATCTCAGAAAAAGGGTAACATGGGATTTGTTTTCAGTTAACAAATACAAACAAATTGAATATATTTCATTTTTTAAAAACAAACAAACAAAAATTGTCTGTTTTCCTCCTCTACCTCGCATGGAAGGCTTCAGGTGATAGTGTCCCCTGTGTCTACTGACATGGTCAACATGAACCAGTTGGTCTATCCACAACGACCACTTATTTTCACCCCTTTGAGAGGGTCGCATTTCATTCATACCTGAAAATACTCCTTAAAGCTTCTTGTTTAAATGCAAACTCTGAGAGGACTCCAAAACCATAATAACAGCATATATTGCACTTTGTAAAACACACATTTGTTTACCTTCACAATTACCCTTTGAAGGAAGTTAACATCATCTTCATTTTACAAATAAAATTTAACATTTTAGTTGTTCATTCATATAGTTTGTATGCTATGAATATTTTATATTTACTGCATTTTTGCAGATACATATAATATTTAACATAGATCTAAAGGAAAAGAACTAGGCCAATTTAAGAACTTTAAATGTCCTCTTTTTTCAGCTGCTTCTTTACACTGGTAAAAATCTTGAACTTTTAAGAAAACCTAATTTTATGTTTACTGCTCATTAGGAACCCTATAAGGCAGTGAGGTTCTTTCTGGTAGCAGATAGAACTTGAAAAAATGAGGATGAAAGTGAACCATCAGTGTGACTTGGAAATGTGGAGGCAAACACATTTCCTGAATGGAGATCAGAAATGTCACAGAGGGTTCTCATGTGACTGTGTCACAGCAAATCAATTTTAGGACATTCTTACTGTTTTTATTCTAGAGTCAAATTCTAATGGGGTATTTACAAAAAATAGAGGAAGTTTTTTTTTTTTTATTATTTTTTATTTGCTAGTTTGAATGTTTGCAGATTGAGTAAGGAAAGAAAAACCTCTTATTCTTCAGGTTTCAGGACCAAAGAATAGATAGGTCTACCAAGGAAACCTATCTTTAAAAAAATGAGACATTTCAAAATATAAATATTCATAAAAACACTGTTATCACAAGTTAACCAATGAAAATTATAATAATTCTTAACAGTGCACTATGACTCACTGAGGGATTATGGGTGAATTGCACCCAGAAGCACCCATGGTCTTAGTCTGCATGGTCCAGGACTTCAGATGTCAAACCTGAGACTTCTGCTATTTGCTGTTTTCTCAGCTCAGGACCTCCTTCTTCTCTAGTACTTTGAAAGACTGGGACCCAGAGGTCATTTAACAACCAAACCAAAACCAGAAACAATAACACGTCCTCCAGGCTTCTTTAGGACTAATTGTCCAAAGCTTACATGACCCTGGTCAATGAATCTGTGTTTGGAGGCTAAGACTCACCTCTCAGATCTTCTACTTTAACCGATTTCGACTCGGACCCCACTCATCCAGCTCTATGTTCCACTGTGCACCTGTCGGACTGGTTTTGCCCTTGACTTGCTTGATCTGCTGTCTCCCAGGAATCTAACTCTCCTAAGTCTATGTGGTCTATGCAGCTTCATCAGGGAGAAAACTTGTTTGGCCTGCTGGATTCTGCTCTGTGATTTTGAAAGAGTCTGTAGCCAGTGTATTTATCTTTAGACACCATCTTTATATATCTTCCTTTCAGTCTCATTTTGATCAGATTAGGTATCATGATTTTTCTCCCTTTGTGCCTCTTTATTACTGAAGTACAAAGGTTTTAATGAAAAATTTTAGTGAACATATCTGATGAAAGGAAAGTTCAAATCCCATTTTGTACTCTAGGTGAATTCTTGCTGAACACCTGGAATGTAGGTACCTAATCGAAGGTCATTTTTAAACCACTTATGAGGAGTTAAAGCCATGGAAAAATTTACTATTACTCTAGGTAATAAGATACAGAGAAAATCCATATTTTAATGAATTTTCTGGGACTTATAACTTTAGACCTAGCTTAAAAACTAATTTAGCCAGCACATTAAATTACAAAGCTGCTGTTTCTATCTTCAGTTTTCTTTTGAATATTAGACAACTCTAATCCAACCAACCTCAGTTTAATCTTCCTCCAATGCATTGGACCAGTTAAATCTGACATTGAATGAGCTGAAGAATTAAACTAAATGAACAATAAAGAGGATATATAGTTGCTGTGATCTTCTTTGTCACTTAACTGCTTTTGGTTTTGGGTAAGTCCCCCTAGTTACCTCATTCATTCAATGTGTTACTGAAATATTTAATATCTTACATATTTGAAAGCAGTTTCTAGATAAAAAAATTAAGTTAAAATGTTTCATTGGAAATTAATGTGTGAACATATCAGGAAAAGATAATGAAAAAATTTTTAAATTCTCTCTATGAATGATTTTTTTTAGATTTAAAAACATTTATTTTAATTAATTATACATGACAGTAGAATGTACTTTGACACATCATACATAAGTGGAGTATAATTTCTCATTCTTCTGGTTTTACATGATATAGAATCACACTCATCTTATATTCATATATGTACATAGGGTAACAATACCTGATTCATTTTACTATCCTTCCTTCCATTATACCCTTGACCCTCCCTTCACTCCCCTCTACCTAATTTAAACCAAGTCTATTCTTCCCTAACGCTCCTCCACCTTATTGTGAAATAGCATCCACATATCAGAGAAAACATTTGAATTTTGTTTTTTGGTACTGACTTATTTCGCTTAGCATGATATTCTCCAGCTCCATCCATTTACCTGCAAATGCCATAATTCCATTCTTTTTCAAGGCTGAGTAATATTCCATTGTATATATACATATGTATATATTCCATTGTATGTATATATATATATGTGTGTGTGTGTGTGTGTGTGTGTGTATATATATATATATATATATATATATATATATCACACTTTCTTTATCCATTCATCTGTTGAAGGACATCTAGGTTGATTCCATAGTTTAGCAAATGTGAGTTGAGTTGCTATAAACATTGATGTGACTATGTCACTGTAGTTAGCTGATTATAAGTCCTTTGGCTGTAAAGGGAGGAGTGACATAGCTGGGTCAAATGGTGGTTCCATTTCAAGTTTTCTGAGAAATCTCCATACTGCTTTTTTTAATGGCTGCACCAATTTGCAGTCCCACCAGCAATGTATGAGTGTACCTTTTTCCCCACATCCTCACCAAGATTTATTGTTACCTGTATTCTTCTTTTATTCTTAATTTTTTAAAAATTATTTATTTATTTTTTAATTTTTTACAGACTGCATTTTGATTCATTGTACACAAGTGAGGTACATCATTTGGTTTCTATGGTTGTGCACTATGTAGATTCATACCATTCATGTAATCATACATGTGTGTGGGTAATGATGTCTGTTTCATTCCACTATTTTTCATACTCCCCCCCCTCTCATTTCCTTCTACATAATCTAAAGTTCTCCCATTCTTCTCTCACTTTGTCATTCTGACTGGAGTGGGATGGAATCTTAGAGTTGTTTTGATTTGCATTTCTCTAATTGCTAGAGAGGGTGAACATTTTCTCACATATTTGTTGAGCTCTATATGACTTTTAAAAGCATCATGCCCTACAATGAGGGATGTGCCATTCAAACATAAATGGCATAAAATTGACTGAAATAACAATGTAGGAGCCTGATCTTGCTTCAGATCTTCCTCAAACACCAGTCATGCATTCTTACATTCAGCACTGAAATTTATGATTGGTCCTACAGTGGATGGCAACTGGGTTCTCTTCTCCGATCACATCTTGGCTTCATTTTAAGAAATTATTTTTGTAATTAATATTGAGTCCATAAAATATAAGAGTCCCATTGGCCATCTTTAGATACAGAATGAGTATCAGATATACACAGAGTCAGATTTCCTTTCTATTTCAAAGAAGTTAGTCATTTCATGAGTAGGTGGATATATAACATTAAATGGAGAGCTTATTAGAAGACATGATTTTTACCATATATAGGCAAAAACCAAAAACAACTCCTGCTCCTCCCTCCTAAAATAAAAACCAACTAACCAAACAAACAAACAGACACAAAACAGTGGAGAACATTGTATACCAAAGATAAGAAGGAGCAAACGTGTCTGGACAGAACAAAGTAGAGATGGAAAAACATATGTTGACAATATTGAAATGATTATTTTTAGCTTTTCCCCCCCAGAAACTCAACTAAATACTCATAATTTCAGGAGGTCCCATGTATCTCAAAGAACAGAAAATAAAACATGTAAAATTATAAAGATTTCATAACTTTCATCTTTCATTCTTCTACCAAGATAATTCCTTTCCTTTTTCTATTTTTTTTTTCTGACTGTCTAAAGCTGATTTCATGTTTTTTAGATTAGTTCTTTGGCTTTCTGATTTTGAGTGATCAGTAGATGGAGTTAAACATTAGAAAGAAGGGACCTTTTGTTGCACATTGGCAGGAAGATTGAAAAAAAAATACTATGAGAATGTTGAAGAGATGAGAAGAGGAAAAATGATTAAGAATTGTTTTTTTGGACATTGGACCTATCTCCGAAGAAGTTTAGAGTGGTTGCAAAATGGTTTTACTATGTGAGAGCTCTTGGGAGAAGATTTAAACAGCGGGTTTTTATGATTTTCCTACTGTGTTTTACCTATACATATTTTTATATATTTATTTATTTATTTATTTATTTATTTTGAAGACTGAATTTCATTCATCGTACACAAATGGGGTACAACTTTTTGTTTCCATGGTTGTACACGACATAGATTCATACCACTGTTGTAATCATACATGTATATAGGGTAATGATGTCTGTCTCAAAGATGGTGGAAAGAGACAGACATCAATACCCTATTTATTCATATTAACCATGTTCATTTTGACATATCATGAATACATATTACATAGTTTGCTTATTTTTAATGGAAATGGAGGATTTTAAGAAATGTTTCTGTTGGCTTATAAACATGTCTTCTTGTGTTTGAAAGACTTCAATAAAGTTTGCATTTTTTTTTTACCAATAGTTAAATTTGATTGCTTAATCATATGATTTTAATGTACCTTGATAAATCTACATGACATTTCAGATTTTATTCAGGTAATGAAAAACTCTGCTTTGTTTTTGGACAAACTTAAGGCATTCTTTATTGTTCCCACTCAGAAAAATCCTTATTAATACCTGGTCTGCCAATTAATACAAGGTCTGCCAATGCCCAGGTTCAGTATCTGGTTGAGTATACAGATAACACTGTAAAGGTGAAAGAAAGGGAGAACTTAAATGCATTGTGTAACATTATTTGTTTTCATGGTAATGCTCAAGAGAGCCTTGAGGTACCTGCAGGCTACTTGTGTTCCCTGGTAATAGAATAGGTAAAGCTGGGTGAAGCTATGGTCAATGTATATCAATCTTCATGTTATGGTTTGGATCTAGAAATGTCCCTCACAAAGTTCTTATTTTGAAATCATGATCTCCAATGCAAAGAGGTTCAGAGGTAGGGCTTTTAGGCAATGATGAGAGCTATAACCTTATTTGTGGATTCACTGGACGAATTAATAATTTGTAAGAACTACTGGGGGTGAGTAGCTCCAGGTAGGTGGGACAGGTCTGGAGACACTCCTTTGTGTATTATACTTTGTCCCCTCCCCTTTTATTCCCAGTTGCCAAGAGTTGAGCTGTTCCTCTGGCACACTCTTCCACTAGGATGTTCTGCCTCACCTCAGGTTCCAGAACAATGGAGTCCACCAACCATAGACTGAAACCTCTGAAACCGTGATCCCCAAATAAACTTTCCTTCTCTAAGTTGTTCTTGTTAGGTATTTTGGCCGCAGCAATGAAAAGCTGACTAACACACTCAGAGCTATAAAGAGACAAGTTGGATTCAAAATTCAGATGGTAAGATGATTGCTGCCCAAACTAGGTCTTTTATTTTTAATATGTCATTTGGAAAAGTTAAAATTTGTGGTGATCCTGTGTTTAGGAAAAGACATTTGTTTGGAAATGTTGGAAAGACAAAGCCTTTGAGAACTACTCCAGGAATTTTAGATGAAGTATGTTCAAGTCACTATTCCCTGGAGGAAGTACTCCTTGGTACCCAGATTTTAAGGTGTGCATTATTTTTAGAAATAACTATCAAGTGGAGCTGATCCTTATTTTTCCAAGTCATAAAGAAATATGGGCAAGATACTATGGATCTAAGTATGGAAAATTTCCAAAAACAACAAACAAATCCAGGATAGTGTAATAAATGTAGACATTGAAAGTCTGCATAGTTGGTAGTTCCGAAGTTGATAACAACTTAAAGGTAAAAAGTAGACATCTTCTCAGAAGAGTAAAAATTATTTTTCCCATGATCTCTCTTTGACCAGGTTGAAATTTAGAACTTAAAAGGTAACTTCCTCTAAGTTGAAACGAGGGAAGTATAAAAAGTTTCTTGTTTTGGGTCACTCTTCCAGATTTTTCGACTTTCTCAATTGTAAGAATTACCTCAGCAGACCACTTCTGCACTTTTGGAGTTGAAAACTGTGGTCCATAAACCTATGTCCCATTTAAAACCAAAGTAAACCAAATAGTTTTGAAGGCTAGAATAAAGGATGTCAATTTACAAATTTCTTCTCCTTTATCTTATTTGTCCCCAAACCTGGAATGGTTTCTCTGGAAAGGTTCAGTATAAAGAATACAGGCTTTTTTTTTCACATGAGAAAGATTTGTAGTGAACACAAAATATGGGTTTTGAATTCTGCCTGGATTCATTCTACTCAGCAACCATTATAAAAATACTCAGTCCTGAACAAATTATATGTGATTACAATACTGGCTGAGTCAAATGTCCTCATGTGACAAATATGGAATCCCTGGTAAATACATTTGGCATGATGAATCAGGCTTGAAATGAAATATTTAGCACCTCCTGTGCACAAAACACCACATTGTGTCCAAGGTGGGCTGTAAAGGAAGTTTCTTCGAATGATCTAGTTGGGCAGCATCAACCCACGCTGAGATTTGTACATGCTATCTGAGAAGATAATCTGGTGTTTATGAGCAGAGAAGCAGTCAGGGTGGAATTGGATTGATCTGTGAAGGCTTGTGGAGGTGGTCAGCTTAAGGAGCATATGGATTGAGCCTCCACAAAGGGAGGGTCTTGACAGGGTAACTGACTTCATCAGACTGTCTCCACAGTAATTTGCCAGAGCAACATAAAAAGTTTTGGATTTCTCTGACTTGACTCAATCAAGATAAACGTAGATGATATCCTCTTAGTTTACACTCTTATATTTTTCTTTTTTATAATGTGAGTAAAGAGTTGGCAGGCATAAAATGTAGGGAGACACTTACAATGTTGTTTTTTAATCTTCCCTTTTCAATATACTTATAAATAGCATAGTAAACTGTGAACCTCTTTCCTTTAGAAATGCTGATATCCCAAGGGCTTAGTCAGTTTCAAAGCTTTTGCAGGGAACGACATTACTTGGGTTTCTTTGAAATGAATACAGTTATTAAAATAGCAATGATTGTAGCTACTTGGTGGATTGGCTCTAAAATTGGTACAGCCTGGAAGCTTGTTTCTAAAATTCACATGTACATAAACGTGTCCAAGGAGAGATGTCAATAGATTGTGGTTTGAGCAGAGGAAAGCTGCCCAGTTTACTCAGTCTTAATGTAGCTTTAGCTTGGTTTAATTTTCTTTTAAAAGACACACGGATAAAAACAAAAGAAAACAAATGAAGATAAAACAACCATGACCTCTTTTTGTTGTGATGTTTGTCAAAGTAATTAAATTCTCCAAATGTGATATTCCTTCTACATTTTGAGGGGAAAAGACAATTCATATAATTATTGGGTGTTTTATGACAATTTTAATGTTGTTTCCTTTCTGGGTAAAATTTTGAATTCTTTTGAATAGAGATTGTGATCTTACTCTGGAAATGGTATTTCTTCCATAGAAAGCCAAGGGCTGGGATCTTAAGAATAGTCTTATTATTTCCAACACTTCCTACACACCAGGACAAAAATACCATAGGAATAGAGTTCCAAGCTCAAGTCTCATCCTTCTACTTTTGGCTCTAGCTACAGAAGAGCGGGAGGCGTCTTACTGTGCTCACATCCAGCCAGTTTGAGTGTCTAAACAATTGGGTCCCTCACTGAGGGGTCTCTCTGCATCTCTTTACTTCATGTTTCACAGATATCCTTGGCACACAGGTATATTACTGATCTTCTGCTCTCTTTTTCTGCCTCGATTTTCTTCTTCCCATCTCTCATTTTTCTTTTATTTCTTCTTCTTTTCCCCTTTTTACTCTCCCTTTCTCCATGTCTCAATCTATGTTTCCCCTTCTGGTCAATTCTTCTGCCTTATGGCTTTCCAACTGCAGTTTTCTCTCTTAAACGTTTACAAGGATGTTAGTTATATTTTCCAATTCTCCCCTGCCTCCGTTTTTTTTTTTTTTCCTTTGTAGGAAAGCATTACAAATGTACCTCAAATAAGCTAGCAGTATGCTTTCTTCTAGAAAGTTTTACCACTACCAGCATTAGTCCATAGTTTTTATTTTTATGACAAACTCATTGTTTGTCTTGGCTAACAGATGACAAGACAAGGACCCTTCTTTGATATATGCTAAGTCTCTGATTGGTTATTTTATACTTAATGGACACTCAATAATATGATTAACATGCCATGTGTGGTAACTTAATTTTGCAAAATATGAAAATAAGATGTACACACATGAATACAGAAGTGTTTATCTTTAGGTGACAGGTAGTGATTCAGTACTTGTATCTGTTTTGTATTTAATGATAATAGTCCCTTTAAATGGTATTATACTTTTAGTGTTTGAAACTAATATGTCTACATCTTTTATATTTGTGTCAAAAATTTTATCTAGACCAATGCTTCTCAAACTCTAATCAGGGTATAAATCATTTGGACATCTTGCTCTTAAACAGATACCTTGCTCTTAAACAGATACCTGAGCTTTATCCTTATTTATTCAGATTTAAAATGTATGGGTGGCATCCATGAATTTAAGTTTTAAACCAGCACCCAGTAATGCCATGGGTATTAGTCTGAGGGTCATACTGTGAGCAGAACTGAACAGGTTACTCATCATGCATGAGTACCTCTTATTGAGCCAGGCACTAGCTTCATGTGACAGATATGATACTCTGTGAGTCAGTAGTGAATAAAATAACCATAGTCTCTGATCTTGTGAAGTCCAGAGAAGCAGTGCATAAATACTGTTAATGGAGGAATATGATTGTGAATTTAACATGCAACTAATGAAATCTGACTACAGAAGGTGCAGGTCATAAATAGAATGGCAGGAAGACAGGAAAATGTTGGTATTCCTGGAAAATCTGTTTTCCGCTCCTGGGTGTTTTAAAAATTTTTTTTGGTTATTTTTAAATATAAATGACAGTTGAGTGTATTTAGACATAGTATACATACAAGGAATATAACTTATACTAATTAGGATCCCAGTCTTGTGGTTGTACATGATGTGGTTATGTATAGCATGTTATTCACTGGTTGTGTATTCAGATATGCATGTAGGAAAGCTATGTCAGATTCATTCCACTGTCTTTCCTATTCTCACCCCCTCCCTTCCCTTCATTCCCTTTTGTCTAATCCAAGAAACTTCTATTTTTCTCTCTCCCCTCTCTTACAGTGTGTCAGCATCCACATATCAGAGAGAATTGCTTGTGAATTGTGTGCATTTGCCAAACTAATAAAATCAAGAGAGTTGGCACCTTCTTTTCATTAATGAGTAAAGAGGAAGAGTTACACATCAACAAGATTTCACCCTAAAATGAAAGATGCCATAAACTTTGTCCTTTCTTGACTACCTTAAGTATTGTTGGCCCTTCATTATTAGGAACCAAATGGTGCAATAAAATAGTTGTGAAGCTGGCAATTGCTAAATAATGGAGAATAATATCTCTATGGACACGCTAATTTTGAGATCATAAATATTTGATCAGTGTACTGCATCAGTGATAATTTATATCCGCTTTATTTTTCCTAAACTTGGGGTGACTTTTATTTAAACATAACAACTCTATGAATACTATGTTAATATAGTCATTATTATTTCTTTATGTACACATGAAGAAACTGAATCCTAAAAAAAGTTTACTTGAATCACTTAAGGTCATACACATTGGTTAAATTAGATTTCCTAACTCAGTTCACCAATCAAGTCTGCTTCATGCTAAGCTTTCCAAAGAATGTCACACAGGTAAAGAAAGTCAAGAATGTGTGGATTGGATGAGACCTCCCACACAAGGGGAAGATCTGCTTTACTCAAAGTTTACTGATATTAATTTTCATCACCACCCCCCATCCCAGAATAAAATGAAACAAAAAAACAAAAAAAACTTTACATTGACATTTAGACTGGCATTCGACCAAATATCTGAGTATCTTGGTTGAGCAGTTGATTCATAAAAATAACAATTACACATAATAATGCCAACATAAGGTATATATGCTTTGAAACAAAAATCACAGGCCCATTTAGTTTTAATTTATCTTCCACTACGATATTCAGTACGAGCCACTTGATTCTGAGCACTCTGCTTGTGTGGTGGTAGTGAAACTGTGCTTGGATACACCTCAGAAATGGTGTGTCACTCATCCAGGGCCTCAGCTCCATGGGTCTGAAAAGTTTATGTTTAGATTCTGCAACTTTGACCAGAATATTTTCTCATATGAAAATCTAGTAGACACAACTTTATAACTTGATGTCACCATTATTAGGGTCATCAAACCAGAAAGAAAACTTTCCTGTTGACTGGTCTGTATATTTTATATGCAACAGAGAAACATATTTACAAGCCCACCTCAGCGGAAAAGGGGTTGGTAGTATATGAATCAGGCAGAGAAATTAAACAGTCTAAAGAATTTACTCTGGTAAACCACCCAAATCCAAACATCTAGGGAATTTCACATCTGTTGTTCTAGCACCCCTTTCTCTTGGCTCTGCTGTGAGAGATGTTCTAGACCCATTTCATCATTTCTTCCTCTCTTCCGTAATTTTCAGTGATCAAATGCCAGTAGCTTTTCTTGGATCCTATCCTTATGTCAACTTTACTAATTTCAAAACATTTTCACAGCACAATATGGTTTCCAAATTTATGCCCTTAAATTCTTTTTCCTGTGTGGGTATCAGAAATATACATATGCTGCAATTTCATGTAAAGGCAGCACGTGAGGGGGAAGCAATTACTGTGCACATTTATAAAAAAATTCTAAATAGATAATTTGAATACATAAAAATTAAAAATGTTTGCACACAATTATTAACCATATTCTGACAAAGTTACTTAGTCACTTTTTCAATAAACAGTTTGGAGGTGGTGGTTAATTTGACTCATAAAAATACATACATTGCTACATATTAGGTCATAAGAAATTTCCAGTTTTATAATTTTACCATATTAAAATTAATCTGAAGATTTAAAAAGGAAATAAGAAGCAAATGAGAATTTGAGAAAGGCATTTTAATAAAAGTTTGAGTACCTATCATTAAAAACCTCCTGTCCACATTTCAATAAAACTATAACAAGAAATGATTATTTGTTGTTCTGCATTATTTTAGGATTCTTTACTTTTAATTGATTATGAATGTTACTTTGCCCTTACAAATGTTTGCCATATTTCTCTATAAATGTAATAACTAAAAGAATGATATTCTAGGGTACAGGCTATTGATGAGATTAATCAGTATTTCATAATTGATTGTTCAATCATTTGACTTCTAAAAATAATAATCATAAGAAGACTTTTTTTGACATAAAATATTTTATATGTTTTTATATAATTTTTAAGGTATATATATTAGAAAGTTTATCAATTGATCAATGTTTATAATCAATTGTCAAGATCGTAAATTCTCTTTGGTCCAATTAGTTAGATCCAATAGTTTTTTGAAAATATATACTCTCAACAGAAGTGTGCATTGGTTTTGGTGACAGACTGATTTCTTAAAAGGCCCTGCTTCTCCACAGTCCCCCAGCAATGTACTTTACAGGAATCCCATCAAGAGGTAGAGTAGGTAGAGTTCTTGAGACTGGGTTGATCTTGTGATTTGCCATGGCCACCAGAATATGAATGAAATGATAATGTTTGTCCAGAAACTAGGCTTTGAGAGGTCCTATTCATCTCTGCCATCTCCTGTAAAATCTTGTATTCACCATGACAATAAGCTTGAAGTTAGCTAAGGGGCTATGAGAAATTAAGTAGAATTTTTCCTACCACATTAATTACAACAAGCATAGCTGAGCTCTGCAAAAATGCCCATCTGACTTGCAGTAGTATCAGAGTCAAGTTCTTTTCAGAGCTGTCCTGATAGCCCACAGATAGTGAGCAAAACTGTTTTTGTTGCTTTCCACTGAAGTTTGAAGTGTTTCCTTGGAAAGCATTATTGTGGCAATTCATGGTGTCCAATATGCTATATCCTTAACACGATCAGGTTCTTTATATATTAACTTGTTAGGCAAAAATGGAAACTTTTTCTCTAAAATTCCAAATGCCTAATAGGCCAAATTTATCATAATTCAGGCCTTAAGGGTAAGAATATTACTTGTTTGAGCAACTGAGCAAAGACATAGACCATGGAGACTAGTGTGTGAGTGCTTATAATTATTTATTTTATAAGACCCCTATTAGATATCACCTTACAAATAAATATAGGAACTACAAATACAAGACTTTCATTTGTCATTCATCTGGAAGGTATAAATATAATCCACTCTTAATTCTTTGCTTAAATATTTTTACTTAGCTATTTGAGATAAAAGAGTGATACAAATGTTAAAATATGGTACAAGTTAGCTAACATTTGGTTAGATTTCAAATTCATATATAAAGGAAGATAATCCTAGATTTGGGTAACATTCTGATACTCTTATTTTTAAAAATTTAAAAGGTAGAAGAGAAAATAGGTTTTTGAGTTTATTTTAAAAATGAAGTTGCATCTTAAAACAAAAATATAAAGGGGAGAGTGTGCAACATTTTCTTCTGAAGTTTTATAATGTGAGAATGCAGAATGCTGCAGCTCCAAATGCGAACACAAGATGTGTCAGTGTCTGTGCTCAGGAATGCAACTAAAATAATGCCTTTGCTTAATAATAGCACAACAGCTGTGCTTAAAACAGAAAGGTAGAGGTACTGTAGCACAAGTTCTTTTTTGTCGAAAGGCGTATTTTATATACTTGTGGTGTTTTAGTGCCGGGGAATAAACATTAAGTCAGATTTGTGCTATGTGTAAGTGAGGTGTGTGAATTGGTAAACTAGGGAGCAAAGAAGACAAACAGTAATGGAAAGTGATATCCTGACCATTAATTAAAAGCAATAAAACAGAAGAATTAAAAAAACCAGGAATTGGATAATAAGATAATATTCAGAAAAGGATCTCAAAAATAACTTTTAAGAAAAATAGGAGTCTATTAATAAGTGAGAAAGTAACTTTTACAGCAGTGGAGTTGAGAAGTGAGTTTCACTCATATGCAGACACATCATCATAGTCTACTGGTTTCCAGCATCACCTCCTCTCTATCTACCACTGACCTCCAGCTTCTGTACACTCCTCTGCACCCTTCAAATGACCCTAACAGTTCTTCATGCAGTGTATTCGAATTGCACATTCACTTGCCAATCATCTTCACAAGATGATGAAATCTCTGGAAACAATGACAATCTATGAACCAATGCCACATTCTCAATGCCTCAAATAGTGTTTGTTTTGCAGGGTTTCCAAAATGATACTTTGATGAGAAGGATGGATGTCTAAGAAGAACAGGAGCAGTGCACCTGTACGACAGGGAGAAAGGAAAATAAGACATAGTCTGAGACCTCACTGATTATGGAAATTAGGACGGTAGGCACGGTAGAAAGAAAATATGAGACAGCAGTATCCAGGAAATACTGAGGAACAGTGGTGATGAGATCAGTTACCCATGTTTAATTACGTGGTC